>NW_026521432.1:0-5088 GCF_021234435.1 Artibeus jamaicensis | reverse complement strand
TTCATGTTTATTTTGAAATTTTCATTACAAAAATCTTCATTAAAAATTCAAACAATATAGAAAAGTTCAAAGAAGAAGTAAAGATTACTAGAAATTCCCTGGTTCACATATATACTGTTGAACTGTGACTGAATACCCTTTAAGATAACACTCTAAATTTATCTATTTATCAATGTGTATGTATACAATTTGTGTAAATAGTTTAGGTTGTATAGCTGGCTCCTTTCACTCAACATTGTTTTATGTCAACAAAATTGGATTTATGTCACCATTTAAAATTAGATTTACGCGATCACTGTTTCTAAGAAACGATGCTCTGTGTATCCATAGGCGTGCACTTTCGCATGTGTTATTACATTCTTTAGATCTGTCTGACTTTAGGATCTGAGCTCTTTTTTTAATATCATATCATACAACCTCCTCAATCGTGGTCTGCTACACATGAAATAAGTTTTAGGGAAATTGTAGCTCTAAAATTGAAAGGTAAAACAACAAAGCTATGGAAAAAAAACATGGGAGACTATTTTCATAATCTTGGGTATATAAGGATCACATAAATATGACAAAAACATCCTAACATCCTAAAAAAGGAAGTTATCAATAAATTGTGCTGTTAGAATTACAATTGAG
Source organism: Artibeus jamaicensis (assembly GCF_021234435.1). Lineage (NCBI taxonomy): Eukaryota > Metazoa > Chordata > Mammalia > Chiroptera > Phyllostomidae > Artibeus > Artibeus jamaicensis. The sequence continues at coordinate 4,458 of NW_026521432.1, read as the reverse complement.
AATTTTTATGTATTGAAAGACATTAAGAGAATAAAACAGCAAGCAACAGACTGAGAAAACATTTCCAATGCAAGTATCCAACAAAAGGGTAACATTTACAATACGGAAAGAATTTTAAAATATTAAAAGAATGTCAGACAATGACTCAGTGAAAAATGGGCAAAAGATTGAAAACATAGTTCACAAAAGAAATCCAAATGGCCAACAAGCTAATGAAAATGTTCTTCACTTTATTAGTCACAGGGAAAGTGACAATTAAACCACAATTTTAACTGTCACTACTACATATGTACCAAAATGTCTAGAAGAAAAAAGAGACAATATCAAGTTGGTGAAGATGTGGAGTAACTTTTATACACTATTGGTGGGGAAAGGAATTGGTGTAACTGCTTTGAAAGAATATTTTGCAGTACCTACTGTACTGAACATGTGCATCCCTGGTAAGTCCACTCCTTGAGAATATCTGCGACAGAAATATTTATATATACCTACTTAAAGTTGTATATAAGAACATTCATAGCAGCACTATTTATAATAGCCTAAAAGCAGAAATTACCCAAATGAATCTCAATAGTAAAATGCATAAATGTGTCATATTTGTGCATTGGAACACAATAGTAACAATAAACAAACTATAACTTGATGCAACACTATGCATCAAACATTTTTGTGTAAAATAATAAAAATAATGCTGAATGTACAAAACAGAATATAACCTACAATTTGATTACTGTGAAGTTTCAGAACAAGTAAAGCTATTGTATGGCTCAGAAGTCAAAGTAGTGAGTAACTGTATCAGCAAGATTTAGGTAATGACCAGAAAAGAGCATGGTAGGGGCTTCTGTGTTCTATTAACAGGTGAGTTCAGTGTGTGAAAGTTTATCCAGCCAGATACCTACGACATGCACAGTGTTTAAAATTTTTATTTTTATTGTTTATGCTTTTACAGTTGTTCCTGCTTGTTTTCCCTTTTCTCACCTCCAGCCAGCCCTACCTTTTCCCCTCCCCAAGCCAGTCCCCATACTGTCCATGTCCATGGGCTGTGCATAAATGTCTTTTGGTTATCCCTTCACCATCTTTCATTCCATCCTCCTCCCCCACCTCCTTTCTAGCATCTGTCAGTCTGTTTTATGAATTTAAGCTTCCGTTACTATTTAGTTCATAGTTTATTGTGTTCATTAGATACCACTTATAATTGAGATCATGTGGGATTTGTATTTCACTGACTGGCTTAGTACACTTAACGTAATTTTCTCCAGATCCATCCATGCTATTGCAAAATATGAGTTTCTTTTCTTTTTTTCTTTTTAACTACTGCATAATATTCCATTGTATAAATGCACCACTCATCTGCTGATGGGCACTTGAGCTGAATCCAAATCTTGGCTATTGTTAATAGCACTGCTATAAACATAGGGATGCATATATTTTTTGTATTTGTGTTTTGGGATCCTTGGGGTATATATCCAGAAATGCAGTCACTGGGTCAAAAGGGAGTTCCATTTTTAATTTTGTAGGGATACTTCCCATTGTTTTCCACAGTGGCTGCACCAGACTGCAGTCCCATCAACAGTGCACCAAGATTCCCCTTTCTCCACATCCTTGCCAACACTTGTTTGTTGACTTGTTGATGGTAGCCATTCTCACAGGTGTAAAGTGATATCTCACTGAGGATTTAATTTGTATTTCTCTAATAATTTGTGATGTTGAACATTTTTCATATATCTACAGGCCCTCTGCATGCTTCTGTACAGCTAAAGCAACCATCAGTAACACAAATGTTCTCCATTGTGTGGGAGAACATTTTTTGCCAATGATACATCTGACATGGATTTAATATACAAAATATATACAGAACTTATACAACTCAATGCCAGGAAGAAAACACGAATAAAAAATGGGAAAAAGACCTAAAAAGACACTTCACCAAAGAGGACATATAGAGGACATGTAGACATATGAAAAAATGCATACTTCATGTATACTATAGTTAATACAATGTTTACTTAGTGAAAATTAACTTCATCCTGTAAGCAATGGTCAGTCACTGACAGTACTTTACGTACTTGAAGATTTATGACCAAAAAGCTACACGATGTTAATTAACTACTCTGTGTCTAGATAAACATTTATCAAAACAGACTGTGAAACACATAATAAGCTTCTTGGCATATTTAACACTATTTAGAATTTACCATAAATAGAATTTCTACCTAAAAAAGTAAAAAGCTAGTTATTTTGCATCTTTTAATTACATTTTAAAGACTACCTTTATATCTTTTGCTCATATTCATTTATCTAACTTTTTCATTGTGTTAGCTAATAAATTTTACTGTTTACACAAAAGTTCAGACAAATAGAATCAATATATCCAGAGAACTTATTCAGTGAAGACTATTATTATTTTCTCTTTCCCTATTTATTCACACTACATTGTAATATAACCCAATTCAATAGTCTTGTTGCTTATTACATGCAAACCAGTATTTCACATGCTATAGGGATACAAGAGAAGCCTTGGGCATTGTCCTCACAGTTAAATAAAAGTACACAGAAAGAACAATTTGTTTTATGGGTTAAATGGCTACATTGGAGGACAGACTCCAGGAAGCGAGGGTGTCAGAAGACACAGACTCCAGTCTCGGTTCTGTCACTTAGAGTCTTGTCACCTCAAAGAGCCATGCTGTCCTCAGATGGCTCAGTTTCCTCCAACACAAAATGAGAATGTAACCCCACTTTCCTTTCAGGCTTTGTTTTGTTGGAAAGTCCAGTGACACAATAGTATATAAATGTCATCACTGAAATATACCTTAGAAGTGGTAGTAACAGTGACCATACAGCCATGTAAGAAGACTAGTACAATAATGTGGTTCAAAATGATCAAAGGCTTGGACTAGAGAATGGCAGCAGAAAATGATATTGTATTCCATTCTTTATCTCTATTGTTCAGAAATAATAAATTTTATAATAATTATGATGTAAAAATTATAGAAAAGTTGTGAGAATAGTACCCAAAACACTCAGACTTTACTCAGACTAAACGATGCTTAAGATTTGCCAGATTTGCAGTAATTCCATTTCATATACATCATATTTCATGTATACACACTTACATATATAGACATAAAAACACAATTCTTTTTATGAAATATGTTAGGGAGATATCCATCAACTACTTTCTTTAATGATTTTTCAGCAATGTGTTTTGAAGTTTGTCACATGCTTTTTCCACATCTAAGGAGATTATTATATTCTTTTCCTTCTTATATCTACTAATATGTCTGGATTTCCTAATATTAAAGTAGCCTTTTGTCTTAGTCTGTTTGGGCTGCTGTAACAAAATACCATGTAGACTGGGTACCCTGTAAACAACAGACATTTATTTCTCACAGTTCTGGATGATAAGAAGTTCAATGTCTGAGCCCTTTCTTGTTTGCAGACTGCTACCTTGTATCCTCCGAGTGGGAGAGGGAAAGGGTGTTTTCTAGGGCCTTTCTTAAATAAGGGCAATAATCCCGTTCATGTGGGGCTCTGCCCTTAAGACATACCCACCTTCCAAAAGCTCGATTTCCCAGGACCATCCCACTGAACATCAGCTTTCAACATGTAGAATTTGAAGGAGAAAAGTAACCAGCATTAAGACCATAGTCCCTTTCAACCTTGAGCTAAATTCTATTTGACCATGATGAATTTGTTTTTAATATGGGTTTGGATTCTGTCTGCTAATATTTAATTTAATGTCTTTGCATCAATATGTCAAATCTGTCCACTACAGAAATGAAGTTTAAACATACAATTTCCAGAAAGAAATAAAGTTGACATATTCTACTTTTCTCAAAAATTATCAATTTTATTTAGTTTTCAAGTTTATTTGCATATAATTTTACATAATAGTCTCATACATTTTTAAAATCCTTTTGTTCCAGTGATTATTTTTCAGTTGTCATTTTGTATTTGATATATTTGTGTGTTCTCCCTCTTTTATCAATTAAATTAGCTCATTGTTTATCTAAATTTATATTTCTCAAAAACTAGAATTTTGATTTTACTGTCTTTTTATTTTTAGTCCTCATTTATTTAAGTTTTTATGTTTATATCCTTGCATTTGTTTGGTTTACTTTATCATTTTTTTCTAGATCTTGAAGTTGAGAATACAACTCATTTATTTTTGTTTATATATTTTTATTGCTATATGTTAATATTTTCCTCTGGTGCTTAAACTGTAGTTTATAAATAACATAGGCTGTATTTTTATTTTTATAAAACTTCACAGTTTGAGTTTTTATTTTTTCTTTTATTCAAGAATAGAGAATTTCTATTTATTTTAATTTTCAGTTAGGACACATTTTTTTTAAAAAGTTAATTTCTATTTTAGTGCATTTTGGTCAGAGTATTTTTCACATTTTTACCTCATGAAATTTACTAATGCTTTCTTTGTGATCTGATGAGTGACCATAT
>NW_026521431.1:0-6085 GCF_021234435.1 Artibeus jamaicensis | reverse complement strand
TTTTAATTTTATTTTTTTTTTCAAGTACAGTTTTTTGTCTCTCTTTCCCACAGCCTCCCCTGCCCCTTGCTCCCCACCTCCCTCCCATTTCCACCCCTTGTTCTCTCCCTGTCCTCCTATTTGTTCCTCCAAATCCCTCCTTTTTCCCCCTTAACTTCCCCTTCCTTCTCCCCCTCTGGTCACTTCCCTTGTTCTCTTTTAGTGTCTTTGTTTTTGTTTTTTTTTTTAACCTTGTTTTTTGTTTTTGTTGTCTTAGCTTCCTGTTAAAGGTGAGATCATATGGTATTTGTCTTTCAGTGGCCTATTTCACTCAGCATAATACTTTTCCAGTTCCATCCATGTTGTTGCAAAAGGTATAGCTCCTTCTTTCTCTCTGCAGCATAATTCCATTGTTATATGTACCAATTTTTGGATCCATTCATTTACTGATGGGCACCTGTTTGCTTCCAACTCTTGGCTATTTTGGTTGCTGCTATGAACATTGTGTGCATAGGTTCTTTGATATTGATGTTTTAGGATTCTTGGGATATAATCCTAGCAGTGGATTGCTGGAGTCAAAGCAGTCAATTTTGTTTTTCTGAGGAAAAATCCATACTGTTTTCCATAATGTTGTACTTGCACACTCCCCACCAACAGTGAACTAAGGACTTTCCCCCCCACAACCCCTCCAACATTTGTTGTTTGTTGCTTTGTTTCTGTAGCCATCTGACTGGTGTAATGGTATCATTGTGGTTTTAATTTGCATCTCTCTGATAGCTAATGATATTGAGCATCTCTTCATGTGTCTCTGAATGTTCTGTATATCTTCCTTGGAGAAGTGTTTGTTCAAGTCCTTTTCCCATTTTCAATAGTGGGTTGGGTGTCTTCTTAGGTGGTCGTGTAAGTTCTTTTATTGCTCTTTGATTAAACCTTTGTCTGAGGTATCATTGGCAAATATATTCCCTTGTTGGTCTTGCTAATTTAATACTGTTTTCTTTAGCCATACACAGGAACTTTTTATTTTGATGAGATCCCATTTGCTTATTCTTTCCTTTACTCTAGGGGACATATCAGTAAAGTTGCTCGTGAAATATCTGAGATTTTCTTGCCAATGTTCTCTCCTAGGACTTTAATGGTGTTATGACTTACACTTGTCTTTTATCCTAATTTATTTTGTGGTTGGTGTAAGTCTGTGCTCAGGTTTTTGTTTTGCATGTAGCTGTCCAGTTCTCCCAACACCATTTGTTGAAGAGGCTATCTTTACTCCATTTTTGTTACTCCCCCTTTTGTCGAATATTAATTGACTGTTGAGATTGGTTGTTCTGTCTCTTCTGTTCAATGTGCTGTTTTTATGCCAGTACCAGGCTGTTTTGATTGGTGGCCTTGTAATAGAGTTTGATATCAGGTATTGTGATCCCCCCTACTTTGTTTCTTCTTTTCTCAAAAGAGCAGCTGCTATTCGAGCTGGTTTATGGTTCCATATAAATTTTGATGTTTGTTCTATGTCTGTGAAATATGCCATTGGTACTTTAATAGTATTGCATTGAATTATATTGCTTTGGGTGAGCAACATTCCTTGTTAATTCTTCCAATCCATGAACAAGGTATATGTTTCCATTTGTTTGTGTCTTCCTTTGATTTGTTCTTCTGGGGGCTGTGTAGTTTTCTGCATACAGGTTTTTTACCTCCTTGGTTGGTTTATTCCAGATATTTTATTTTTCTTTTTGCTATATCAAATGGGATTTTCTCTTTATTTCTGCTTCTGCTGATTTAATTAGTATACAAAAATTTTTGGATATTGACTTTATAACCAGCTGTTTTGCCAAACTCATCAATTAGTTTGAGGAGTTTTTGGGTAAGTCTACTAGGATTTTCCATGTACACTATCATGTCATCTGCAAACAGTGACAGTTTTGTTTCCCTCCTTTCCCTTTGATGCTTTTGTTTCCTTTTCTTGCCTGATGCTGTGGCTCAAAACTTCCAATACTATATTGAATAAGTGGTGAAAGTGGACAACTCTTGTTCCTGATCTTAGTGGAAAAACCTTTAGTTTTTCCCGTTTGAAGTATGATATTGTTTCCTGTTGTCATATTAGCCTTTTTGTCATTTTAAGAAATGCTCCTTGTATTCCCACTTTGCTGAGTGTTTTTATCATAAATGGGTGTTGTACCTTATCAAAGCTTTTTCTGCATCTATTGATGATCATGTGATTTTTGTCTTTGCTTTTGTTTACATAATTGCCATTACATTTACTGATTTGCAAATATTGAACCATCCTTGCATTCCTGGGATGAATCTGTGATCATGGTGTATGATCTTTTTGATATGTTGTTGGATGCGATTTGCCAATATTTTTGTTGAGGATTTTAGCATCTTGTTCATCAGCGATATTGGTGAAGTTTTTTTCTTTCTTTGTTGTGTCTCTACTGGTTTTGGAATTAAGATGATGCTGGCTTCACTAAATTTGGGGTTTTCCATTCTGAATTTTTTGAAATAGTCTGTGGAGAATAGGGGTTAGCTCTTCCTTAAATGCTTTGTAATTCTCTCTTGAACCCATCTGGTCCAGGCTTTTGTGTGATGGGGTTTTTTTGATTGTACTGCTTCAATTTCTTTTGCTGTTATTGTTGTGATTTAGATTTTCTGCTTCTTTTTCCCTGAGTTTTGGAAGATTGTATTTTTCTAGAAATGTGTCCATTTCCCCTAGGTTTTTCAAATTTCTTGGCATACAGTTCTTCATAGTAATTTCTTACAATCTTTCTATTTCTGTGGTATCAGTTGTAATCTCTCCTTTTTCATTTCTGATTGTGTTTTTTGTGTCCTCTCCCTTCTTTTCTTGATGAGCCTACTTAAAGGCTTGTCTTTTTGTTTATCTTCTCCAAGAACCAACTCCTGGATTCAGCTGATCCTTAAGAATTGTGCTTTTGTTTCTATGTCATTTAATTCTCTGCTCTTCTTTGATTATTTCCTTCCTTCTGCTTGCTCTGGGCTGTCTTTGTTGTTGTTCCTCAAGTTCTTGCAGGCGTAGGGGTTAGGTTGTTTGTTTGAAATGTTTCTATATTCTTTAGGTAGCCTGTATATGACTTCCCTCCTCTCGGGACTGCCTTCGCTATGTCCCATATTTTGGTTGTTTCTGCGATCATTTTCATTTGTTTCCAGAAATGTTTTGATTTCTTCCCTAATTTCATTCTTGACCCATTCATTGTTTAATAGCATACCATTCAGTCTCCATGTTTTTGGTGCTTTGGGTTTTTTCCTTGGGGTTGGTTTCTAATTTCAGTGCCTTGTGTCAGAGAAGATCTTGATTTCCAATTTTCTTGAATTTGTTGAGGCTCCTTTTGTGTTCTCATGTGGTCTATCTTTGGGAATTTTCCATGTACATTTGAAAAGAATTCTTCTTTGGGATGAAGGGCTCTATACAGTTAAGTCCATTTCATCTAGGGTGTTGTTTAATGCCCACAATATCTTTGTTGATAATTTGTTTGGAAGAATCTGTCCATTTTTGATGGTGGGTGTTCCAAATCCCCTACTATGATTGTGTTGCTGTCAATATCTTTCTTGAAGTCCTCTAGATTTTCTTGGTATATTTGGGTGCCCCTATGTTTGGTGCATATATGTTTACAATGTTAATGTCTTCTTGGTGGATTCTTCCCTTGAGTATAATGAATGACCTTCTGGGTCTCTCTTTACAGCTTTTTTTTGAAGTCTATTTTGTCTGATGAGAATTGCTACTCCAGCTTTTTTTCTTGTCCGTTTGCTTGGAAAACTTGTTTCCAGCCTTTCACTTTTAGTCTTGATGGTCTTTTGTCCTGAGGTGAGTTTCTTGTAGGCCAGCATATGTGTGGGTCATCTTTGTTATCCATTGAGCTATTCTTCTTTTGATTGGAGAATTTAATCCATTTACGTTTAAGGTTATTATTGATAGGTACTTATTCATTGCCATTTTTGTACCTGTGTTCCTCTCTGTCTCCCTCTTATCTTCCACTTCCCTTAAAGCAGTCCCTTTTAGTATTTCTTTAGACTGGTTTGGTGGAGGTATATTCTTTTAGACTTCACTTGTCTTGGAAGCTCTTTATTTTTGGCCTTCTATCTTGATTGAGAGCCTTGCTGGGTAAAGTAGCCTTGGTTGTAGGCCTCTGGTTCTCATTACTTGAATATTTCTTGCCATTCTCTTCTTGCTTGAAGTGTTTCCATTGAGAAGTCGGTAGCTAACCTTATTGGGGCTCCCTTGTATGTTATTTCTTTTTTCTCCCTTGCTGCCTCTAGATTCTCTCTCGCTCTTGATTTTGCCATTTTGATGATGATGTGTCTTGAGGTGGGCCTCTGTTCCTCTTGATTGGGACTCTTGTGATTCCTGGATTTGTGAGACTTTCTCTTATCAAATTAGGAAAATTTTACTCTCATTACTCGTTCAAATACGTTTTCTTCCCTTGTTCTTCTTCTGGTATTCCTATATTCGTATATTATACTTTACTTGTCTTACCTTTCTCTTAATCCCTCTTCATTCTTTCTGAGCCTCTTTTCATTTTCTTGCTCTTTCTGTGAGATGCTTTCTACCACCCTGTCCTCCAACTCATAATCCTATCCTCCCTTCATCTCAAAACTTTCTACTGTGTACTTCATTCGTATGCTTGCCTCTTGTCTCTTGCTGATGGTTTCCATTTCCTTTTTGATGATGTTGCTGTTGTTTGCAGAGAGATCATTATAATTTCCCTGTAGTTTCTGGTAGCTCACTGTGAGCTCTTTGGGCTCTTTGAACTTCATAATAACCAGTGCTTTGAATTCACTGTCTGATAGTTGATCAGCATCTATTTCATCTAACATTCTTTCTGAAGTTTCTGCTTTTCTTTCATTTGGGGATTGTTTCTTTGTCTTCCCATTGTTTGAGACTCTTCTTGTTAGTCTCTGCTTCCAAAATTGATCTGTTCTGAAACACTGGTTTTATGGTGTAAACTTCTGTGGTATGTTCCTTGTGAAGTTCAGTGGTACAGACTCCTTGAAGTTTTCTTGATGTTCTTCGTCTCCCACCTACACTCCCGCTGGTCCTCGCACTGTCTCTGGTTGGACTTCTCTGCTGAATGTCCCCTCTAGTAGCCGCCTCTCCAAGCACCCGGCCCGTTACTAGGGCAGTAGCACAGAGGAGCTGGGAATGTCCTGGCTCCCGTATCTGGCTCTCTCTGCCGCCCCGGCCGTCACAGGGCTTAAGAGTGTCGTTTCCCGTGCCTGACTCCCCGACGTCTGTCCTGTCTCTATGGCAGTGGCACAGAGAGCTTGAAAGTCCCAACTCCCGTACCTGATTCCCAGTGTCCAATCCCCTTGCTGTGGCAGCAGCACAGGTTGTGACCCCTCCCAATTCCCGTAGGGATCCTCTGCCACCGGCTGTCTCAGGGGTTTGGATTGTCCAGGCTTCCGTGCCTGACTCCCCAAATCCTCCCGTCGCCTTGGGGCACAGGATTTGAACTTCGCTCCCGTGCTGACTCCTCACTGCGTCACAGGGAGTCCCCTCGTACCCTGACTCACAGTCAGTCCCGTCGCTATGGCACGGCACAGAGGTTTGAATCTTCCCGGCTCCCGTAGCTGTCTCCTCACTCGTCACAGGGTTTGGAGATCCCTCGTACCCTGACTCCCGTCATCCGTCGCTATGGCAGCGGCACAGGATTTGGGGAAACTTCCCGGCTCCACGTCTTGGCTCCCTCAGGTCAGCCTGTCTCTTGGCGTCTCGGGCCTTTGGTGTCCCAGCTCCTGCAACTGACCCTTCCGTTGCCCACTGTGCTCATTGCTGGGTGTCCCCGCTCCCTGGTTCTGACTCCTCTGTCTCCCAGGACGTCCACAGGGCTTGGAGTGTCCGGCTTCCGTACCTGAGCTCCGGCTCCCAGGCCTGTTGCTCTGGCGCAGTACAGGGGGCCGCGTGAGACCCAGCTCCAGTATGGCTGACTCTGCCGCCGTCTGGTGTTTCAGCGTCGGTCACAATCTCTGGTCTTTTAATTTCCCTTAAATGCTGGGTAACCGATGGTTTATTGTGCTGTTTCTCCATAGATCTGCCAGGCTTTTCTACCCTTGAGTACAGGAGCTAGTATCCAAAACTCCATCTTACTCCGTCGCCATCTTC
>NW_026521430.1:0-6868 GCF_021234435.1 Artibeus jamaicensis | reverse complement strand
TTTTTTTTTTTTTTTGTTTTTTGTTTTTTTTTTTTTTAATTTTTATTTAGTTATTTATAATACAGTTTTTTGTCTATTTTTCCCATCCCAGCCTCCCCCGCTCCTTGCCCCCACCTCCCTCCCATTTCCTCCCCCCTTAGTTCTCGTCCCTGTGTCCTTCCTATTTGTTCCTCCAAACTTTCCCCCTTTTTTCCCTTAACTTCCCTTTCCTCTGGTCACTATCCCCTTGTTCTCTATTTCAGTGCCTTTGTTTTTTGGGGGTTTTTTTTCTGCTTACTTGTTTGTTTTGTTGTTTAGCTTCCTGTTAAAGGTGAGATCATATGGTATTTTGTTCTTTCAGCACCTGGCCTATTTCACTCAGCATAATGCTTTCCAGTTCCATCCATGTTGTTGCAAAGGGTAGTAGCTCCTCTTTCTCTCTGCAGCATAGAATTCCATTGTGTATATGTACCACAATTTTTGATCCATTCATTTACTGATGGGCAAATTTCAGGGTTGCTTCCAACTTTGGCTATTGTAAATTGTGCTGCTATGAACATTGTGGTGCATAGGTTCTTTGATATTGATGTTTTAGGATTCTTAATATAATCCTAGCAGTGAAATTAAAAAAGGCAGGTCGATTTTTATTTTTCTGAGAAAATCCATACTGTTTTCCATAATGGTTGTACCAGTCTGCACTCCCACCAACAGTGAACTAAGGACCCTGCTTCCCCACAACCCCTCCAACATTTGTTGTTTGTTGCTTTGTTTATGATAGCCATCCTGACTGGTGTAAAGTGGTATCTCTTGTACCATCTCTGATAGCTAATGATATTGGACCATGTGTCTCTGAATGTTCTGTATGTCCTCCCTTGAGAAGTGTTTGTCTAAGTCCTTTTCCGCCTTCTAATTGCGTGTCTTTTAGAGTGGGAGTCGTGTAAGTTCTTTGTAGGTTTTGATTAAACTTTGTCTGAGGTATCATTGGCAAATATGTTTTCCCATACAGTTGGTTGTCTTGCTAATTTAATACTGTTTTCTTTAGCCATGCAGAAGCTTTTTATTTTGATGAGATCCATTTGTTTATTCTTTCCTTACATTCCTTGCTCTAGGGGACATATCAGTAAAGAAGTTGCTGCGTGAAATATCTGAGATTTTCTTGCCAATGTTCTCCTCTAGGGAATTTCAATGGTGTTATGACTTACATTTAAGTCTTTTATCCACCTTGAATTTATTTTGGTGTATGGTGTAAGTCTGTGCTCAAGTTTCATTTTTTTTTGCATGTAGCTGTCCAGTTCTCCCAACACCATTTGTTGAAGAGGCTATCTTTACTCCATTTTATGTTACTGCCTTTGTCGAATATTAATTGACTGTAGAGAGTTGGGTTGATTTCTGGGCTCTCTGTTCTGTTCCATTGGTATGCCTGTTTTTATGCCAGTACCAGGCTGTTTTGATTACAGGCCTTGTAATACAGTTTGATATCAGGTATTGTGATCCCCTACTTTGTTCTTCTTTCAAAAGAGCAGCTGCTATTCGAGTCACATTATGGTCTCATATAGCTCTTCAAGTGTTTGTTCTATGTCTGTGAAATATGCCATTGGTAATTTAATAGGTATTGCATTGAATCTGTATATTGCTTTGGGTAGCTATGGACATTTTGATAATGTTAATTCTTCCAATCCATGAACAAGGTATATGTTTCCATTTGTTTGTGTCTTCCTTGATTTCGTTCTTTTCTGGGCTGTGTAGTTTTCTGCATACAGGTTTTTTACCCCCTTGGTTAGGGTTTATTCCCAGATATTTTATTTTTTCTTTTGCTATATCAAATACTCTTCTTTATTTCTGCTTCTGCTGATTCACTGTTGGTATACAAAAATGCTCGGATTTCTGGATACTGACTTTATAACCATTGTTTTGCCAAACTCATCAATTAGTTTGAGGAGTTTTTCGGGGTAGAGTCTATAATTTGCTGTACACTATCATGTCATCTCAAAACAGTGACAGTTTTGTTTCCTCCTTTCCTATTTATGCCTTTATTTCCTTTTCTTGCCTGATCGCTGTGGCTAAAACTTCCAATACTATATTGAATAGAAGTGGTGAAAGTGACACCTTGTCTTGTTCCTGATCTTAGAAAGCTTTTAGTTTTTTTTCCTGTTGAGTATGATATTGGCTGTAGGTCTCTCATATATGGCCTTTATTATTTTGAGAAATGCTCCTTTTGTATTCCCACTTTGCTGAGTGTTTTTATCATAAATGGGTGTTGTACTCATCGAAAGCTTTTTTCTGCATCTATTGATATGATCATGTGATTTTTGTCTTTGCTTGGTTATATGATGTATTACATTTACTGATTTGCGAATATTGAACCATCCTTGCACCTGTGTGGATGAACTGACTTGATCATGGTGTATGATCTTTTTGATATGTTGTTGGATGCGATTTGCCAATATTTTGTTGAGGATTTTAGCATCTATGTTCATCTTATATTGGCCTGAAGTTTTCTTTCTTTGTTGTGTCTCTATCTGGTTTTGGAATTAAGATGATGCTGGCTTCATAAAAAGAATTCTGGGAGTTTTCCATTCTTCTGAATTTTGAAACAGTCTGTGGAGAATAGGGGTTAGCTCTTCTTCCCTAAATGCTTTGTAGAATTCTCCTGTGAAACCATCTGGTCCGGGCTTTTGTGTGATGGGAGTTTCTTGATTAATATCATAATTTCTTTGCTGTTATTGGTGAATTTAGATTTTCTGCTTCTTTTTCACTGAGTTTTGGAAGATTATATTTTTCTAGAAATGTGTCCATTTCCCTAGGTTTTCAAATTTCTTGGTACAGTTCTTCATAGGTAATTTCTTACAATCTCTTCTATTTCTGTGGTATCAGTTGTAATCTCTCCTTTTTCATTTCTGATTGTGTTTATTTGTGTCCTCTCTTCTTTTCTTGATGAGCCTACTTAAAGGCTTGTCTATTTTGTTTATCTTCAAAGAACCAACTCCCAGATTCATTGATCCTTAAAATTGTGCTTTAGTTTCCATGTCATTTAATTCGCTCTAATCTTGGTTATTTCCTTCCTTCTGCTTGCTCTGGGCTGTCTTTGTTGTTGTTCCTCAAGTTCTTGCAGGCGTATGGTTAGGTTGTTTGTTTGAAATGTTTCTATCTTCTTAGGTAGGCCTATTGCTATAAACTTCCCTCTCAGGACTGCCTTCGCTGTGTCCCATAAGTTTTGGTTGTTAAAGATCATTTTCATTTGTTTCAGAAATGTTTTGATTTCTTCCCTAATTTCATTCTTGACCCATTCATTGTTTAATAGCATACTATCTAGTCTCCATGTTTTTGGGTCTTTGGGTTTTTTTCTTTGGGGTTGGTTTCTAATTTCAGTGCCTTGTGGTCAGAGAAGATGCTTGGCATGATTTCAATTTTCTTGAATTTGTTGAGGCTCCTTTTGTGTCCTATCATGTGGTCTATCTTTGAGAATGTTCCATGTACATTTGAAAAGAATGTGTATTTAGCTTTGGGATGAAGAGCTCTATATATATCAGTTAAGTCCATTTCATCAAGGGTGTTGTTTAATGCTACAATATCTTTTTTGATAATTTGTTTGGAAGATCTGTCCATTTTTGATAGTGGGGTGTTCAAACTCTCTACTATGATTGTGTTGCCGTCAATATCTTTCTTGAAGCTCTAAGATTTTCTTGATATATTTGGGTGCCCCCTATGTTTGGTGTATATATGTTTACAATGTTAATGTCTTCTTGGTGGATTCTTCCCTTGAGTATAATGAAATGACCTCTGGTCTCTCTTTACAGCCTTTTTTTTGAAGTCTATTTTGTCTGATATGAGAATTGCTACCTCAGCTTTTTCTTGTCCGTTTGCTTGGAAAACTTGTTTCAGCCTTCACTTTAGTCTGTGATGGTCTTTTGTCCTGAGGTGAGTCTCTTGTAGGCAGCATATGTGTGGGTCATGCTTTCTTATCCATTGAGCTATTCTGTGTCTTTTGATTGGGGAATTTAATCCATTTACGTTGTTGTTATTATTGATAGGTACTTGTCTACATTGCCATTTTTGTACCTGTGTTCCTCTCTCTGTCTCCCTCTTTATCCTTCCTTCCCTTAAAGCAGTCCTTTTTAGTATTTCTTGTAGAGCTGGTTTGGTGGAGGCATATTCTTTAGACTTCTTTGTCTTGGAAGCTCTTTATTTGGCCTTCTATCTTGATTGAGAGCCTTGCTGGGTAAAGTAGCCTTGGTTGGTGGCCTCTGGTTCTCATTACTTGAAATATTTCTTGCCATTCTCTTCTTGCTTGAAGTGTTTCCATTGAGAAGTCGGTAGCTAACCTTATTGGGGCTCCCTTGTATGTTATTTCTTTTTTCTCCCTTGCTGCCTTAAGATTCTCTTTGTCTTGGAATTCTGCCATTTTGATGATGATGTGTCTTGAGGTGGGCCTCCTTGGGTTCCTTCTTGATTGGGACTCTCTGTGATTCCTATTTGTGAGACTTTTTTCTCTTATCAAATTAGGAAAATTTTCTCTCATTACTCGCTCAAATACGTTTTCATCCCTTGTTCTTCTTCTTCCTTCTGGTATTCCTATTATTCGTATATTATTACGTTCATATTGTCTTGCATTTCTCTTAATCCCTCTTCATTCTTTCTGAGCTCTTTTTCATTTTCTTGCTCTTTCTGTGAGATGCTTTCACCCTGTCCTCCAACTCACTAATCCTATCCTCCGCTTCATCTATCCTACTTTGGAAACTTTCTATCAGGTACTTCAATTCGAAATTGTATTCTTCATTTCCTCTTTGTCTCTTGCTGATGGTTTCCTTTGATGTTGCTGTAGTTTGCAGAGAGATCATTATAATTTCCTGTAGTTTCTGGTAGCTCACTGTGAGCTCTTTGAGCTCTTTGAACTTCGTAATAACCAGTGCTTTGAATTCACTGTCTGATAGTTGATCAGCCATTTCATCTTAACAACATTCTTTCTGAAGTTTCTGCTTTTTCTTTCATTTGGGGATTGTTTCTTTGTCTTCCCATTGTTTGAGACTCTTCCTGTTAGTCTCTGGCTTCCAAAATTGATCTGTTCTGAAACACTGGTTTTATGGGTGTAAACTTCTGTGGTATGTTCCTTGTGAAGTTCAGTGGTAACAGACTCCTTGGAAGTTTCTTGATGTTCTTCGTCTCCACCTCACACTCACGCTGGTCCTCGCACTGGTCCCTGCGTTGGTCGCTCTACCACTGCTGAATGTCCCGGCTCTAGTAGCCGCCTCTCAAGCACCCAGGCCTGCTACTAGGCAGTGGCACAGAGGCTGGGAAATGTCCCACCCCCTGCATCTGGCTCTCCTCTGCCGCCCAGAGCCGTCACAGGGGCTTGAGTGTCCCGGTTTCCGTACCTGACTTCAAGGCCTAGTCCTGTCTCTATGGTGTGTGGCACAGAGGCTTAGAAAGTCCCAACTCCCGTACCTGATTCCCCAGTGTCCAATCCCTTGCTATGGCAGCAGCACAGGTTGTGACCCTCCCAGTTCCCGTAGAGAAATCCTCTGCCACCCTGGCTGTCTCAGGGTTTGGAGTGTCCAGGCTTCCGTACCTGACTCCCCGAGCTCCAGTCCCGCTTCGCCATGGCAGCGGCACAGGATTTGAGAGCTTCCCAGCCCCGTAGCTGGCTCCTCAGCTGCGTCACAGGGGCTTGAGAGTCTCAGCTCCGTACCTGACTTCGACGTCCAGTCCCGTCGCTATGGCAGCAGCACAGGATTTGAGATCTTCCCGGCCCCTGTAGCTGTCTCCTCAGCTGCGTCACAGGGGGTTGGAGACCCAAGCCTGCACTGACTCCCTGGCGTCCAGTCCCGCCCATGGCAGCGGCACAGGATTTGAGAGCTCCTGCCCCGTAGCTGGCCCTCAGCCGCGTCACAGGGGGTTGAGAGTCCTGGCTTCAGACGACCCCCGGCGTCCAGTCCTGTCGCAGCAGGCGTCCAGGATTTGAGATCTTCCGCCCGTAGCCGACAGCTGCGCCAGCAGGGGTTTGGAGAGTCCCGGGCCTGCAGACTTCGCGGCCCAGTCCCGTCGCTATGGCAGCGGCACAGGACTTGGAGAGCCCCGGCTCCCGTAGCCGACTCCTCAGCTGCGCGGCTTGGAGAGTCCCGGCTTCCGCACCTGACTCCCCGGCGGCCCAGTCCCGGGCCGCCATGGCAGCGGCACAATTTGAGAGCTTCCCGGCCCCGCAGCCGACCCTCAGCGCGCACACACAGGGGGTTGTGAGTCCCGGCTTCCGTACCTGACTCCCGGCGTCCAGTCCCGTCGCTATGGCAGCGGCACAGGATTTGAGAGCTTCCCGGCTCCCGCAGCCGACTCCTCAGCTGCGCTGCCAGGCTTAGAGTCCCGGCTTCCGTACCTGACTCCTCGAAGCCAGTCCCGTCGCTATGGCAGCGGCACAGGATTTGAGAGCTTCCTGGCCCCCGTAGCTGGCTCTCAGGGTCCAGGCCTGTCTCTATGGCGCGGCCACAGGGGCCTTTATGTCCCAGCTCCTAACTGACCTTCCGTTGCCCAGGCTAGTAGCTATAGCATCGGCACAAGGGTGTCCCGCCTGGTTCCTGACTCCTCTGTCTCCCAACCGTCACAGGGGCTTGGAGTGTCCGGCTTCCGTACCTGAGGCCCCGGCTCCCAGGCCTGTTGCTCTGGCGGTACAGTGGCCGCGTGAGACCCAGGCCCGGTAGCTGACTCTGCTGCCGTCTGGTGTTTCAGCGGTCACACCCTGGTCTTTTAATTTCATAAATGCTGGGTAACCGATGGTTTATTGTGCTGTTTCTCCATAGATCTGCCAGGATTTTCACCCATGAGTACAGGAGCTAGTATCAGCTCCATCTTACTCCGTCGCCATCTTCCCAGCATCCTCTTGCCTATTTTTCTAAAAAAA
>NW_026521429.1:0-6316 GCF_021234435.1 Artibeus jamaicensis | reverse complement strand
CACATGCAGGTCGAATGGTTCGGGGAGTATTCAATAACATCATGATACAGGGGATGCTGGGAAGATGGCGACGGAGTAAGATGGAGCTGATACTAGCTCCTGTACTCATGGGTGAAAATCCTGGCAGATCTATAGAGAAACAGCACAATAAACCATCGGTTACGCAGAATTTATGAAATTAAAAAGACCAGAGATTGTGACCGACACTGAAACACCAGATGGCGGCAGAGGTGAGCTACTGGAGCTGGGTCTCCATGCGGCCCCAGTGCTGCCGCCAGAGCAACAGGCCTGGGAGCCAGGGAGTCAGGTACGGGAGCCGGACACTCCAAGCCACTGTGACGGTCCTGGGAGACAGAGGAGTCAGGAACCGGAGCGGGGACACCCTTGTGCCCATGCCATTGCTAACGGCCTGGGCAATGGAAGGGTTAGTTGCAGGAGCTGGGGCACCTAAGGCCCCTGTGACGCCACCATAGAGACAGGCCTGGACCCTGAGGAGCCAGCTACGGGCAGGGGACGGGGGACTCAGAGAGAGGAGGGGAGACGGAGCAGATCCTGTGCCGCTGCCATAGTGACGGGACTGGACGCCGGGGACTCAGGTATGGAAGCCGGGACACTCCAAACCCCTGAGACAGCCCTGGGTGGCAGAGGAGCCCTCTACGGGAACTGGACAGTCTCAGCCCCTGTGCTGCCATGCGACGGGACTGGACACTGGGGAATCAGGTACGGGAGTTGGGACTTTCCAAGCTCTCTGTGCCACTGCCATAGAGACAGGACTAGACGCGGGGGAATCAGGTATGGAAATCGGGACACTCCAAGCCCCTGTGAGCGGCCCTGGGGTAGCAGAGTGAGCCAGATACGGGAGCCGGGACATTCCCAGCCTCTGTGCCACTGCCTTGGGTAACGGGCCTGGGTGCTTGAGGAGGCATACTAGAGCCGGGACATTCAGCAGTGGTAGGCGACCAACGCAGGGACCAGCACGCAAGGACCAGCGTGAGTGCAGGTGGAGACCAGAAGAACATCAAGAAACTTCAAGGGAGTCTGCACCACTGAACTTCACAAGGATCAGCCACAGAAGTTCATGCACCATAGAAACCAGTGTTTCAGAACAGATCAATTTTGGAAGCAGGAGACCAACAAGAAGAGTCTCAAACAATGGGAAGACAAAGAAACAATCCCCCAAATGAAAGAAAAAGCAGGAAACTTCAGAAAGAATGTTAGATGAAATAGAACACTGATCAACTATCAGACAGTGAATTCAAAGCACTGGTTATTTGAAGTGCAAAAGAGCTCACAGTGAACTACCAGAAACTACGGGGAAACTATAATGATCTCTCTGGCAAACTACAGCAACATCAAAAGGAAATGGAAACTATCAGCAGACAAGAGGAAATGAAGAATACAATTTCCGAATTGAGAGTACACAGAGAAAGTTTCCAAAGTAGGATAGATGAAGCGGAGTGATAGGATTAGTGAGTTGGAGGACAAGGTAGAAAGCATCTCACAGAAAGAGCAAGAAAATGAAAAGAGGCTCAGAAAGAATGAAGAGACAAGAGAAATGCAAGACAATGCAAAAGCAATAATATCCGAATAATAGGAATACCAGAAGGAGAAGAAGAAGAACAAGGAATAGAAAATATATTTGAACGAGTAATGAGAGAAAAATTTTCTAATTTGATAAGAGAAAAAGTCTCACAAATCCAGGAATCACAGAGAGTCCCAACCAAGAGGAAACCCACAGGAGGCCCATTCAAGACACATCATCATCAAAATGGCAAAATTCCAAGACAAAGAGAGAATCTTAAAGGCAGCAAGGGGAGAAAAAGAAAAACATACAAGGGAGCCCCAATAAGGTTAGCTACTGACTTCCTCAATGGGAAGCACTTCAAGCAAGAAGAGAATGGCAAGAAATATTTCAAGTAATGAGAACCAGAGGCCTACAACCAAGGCTACTTTACCCAGCAAGGCTCTCAATCAAGATAGAAGGCCAAATAAAAGAGCTTCCAAGACAAAAGAAAGTCTAAAAAGGAATATGCACCTCCACCAAACCAGCTCTACAAGAAATACTAAAAGGACTGCTTTAAGGGAAGGGAAGGATAAGAGGGGGAGACAGAGAGGAACACAGGTACAAAAAATGGCAATGAATAAGTACCTATCAATAATAACCTTAAACGTAAATGGATTAAATTCTCCAATCAAAAGACATTTGCAGAGAGAATAGCTCAATGGATAAGAAAGCATGACCCACACATATGCTGCCTACAAAGAGACTCACCTGAGGACAAAAGACCATCACAGACTAAAAGTGAAAGGCTGGAAAACAGAAGTTTCCCAAGCAAAATGGACAAGAAAAAAAGCTGGGAGTAGCAATTCTCATATCAGACCAAAAATAGACTTCAAAAAAAGGCTATAAAGAGAGACCCAGAAAGGTCACTTCATTATACTCAAGGGAAGAAATCCACCAAGAAGACATTACCATTGTAAACATATATGCACCAAACATAGGGGCACCCAAATATATCAAAGAAAATCTTAGAGGACTTCAAAGAAAGATATTGACAGCAACACAATTATAGTAGGGGATTTGAACACCCCACTATCAAAAATGGACAGATCTTCCAAACAAATTATCAACAAAGATATTGTGGCATTGGAACAACACCCTTGATGAAATGGACTTAACTGATATATATAGAGCCCTTCATCCCAAAGAAGCTAAATACAATTCTTTTCAAATGCACATGGAACATTTCCAAAGGTAGACCACATGATAGGACACAAAAACGAGCCTCAAAAAATTCAAAGAAAATTTGAAATCATACCAAGCATCTTCTCTGACCACAAAAGGGACTGAAATTAGAAACCGACCCCAAAGAAAAAACCCAAAGCACCCAAAAACATGGAGACTGAATGGTATGCTATTAAAACAACGAATGGGTCAAGAATGAAATTAGGGGAAGAAATCAAAACATTTCTGGAAACAAATGAAAATGATCTCACAACAACCCAAAGCTTATGGGACACAGCGGGCAGTCCCTGAGAAGGAAGTTTATAGCAATACAGGCCTACCTAAAGAAAAATAGAAACATTTCCAAACAAACAACCTAACCCTACCCCTGCAAGAACTCGAGGAACAACAACAAAGACAGCCCAGAGCAACAAAAGGAAGGAAATAACCAAGATTAGACAAGAATTAAATGACATAGAAACTAAAAGCACAATTTTAAGGATCAATGAATCCAGGAGTTGGTTCTTTGAGAAGATAAACAAAATAGACAAGCCTTTAGTAGGCTCATCAAGAAAAGAAGAGAGAGGACACAAATAAACACAATCAGAAATGAAAAAGGGAGAGATTACAACTGATACCACAGAAATAGAAGAGATTGTAAGAAATTACTATGAAGAACTGTATGCCAAGAAATTTGAAAACCTAGGGGAAATGGATACATTTCTAGAAAAAATACAATCTTCCAAAACTCAGTGAAAAAGAAGCAGAAAATCTAAATACACCCAATAACAGCAAAAAAGAAATTGAAGCAGTAATCAAAAAATTCCCATCACACAAAAGCCCCGGACCAGATGGTTCCCCAGGAGAATTCTACAAAGCATTTAAGGAAGAGCTAACCCTATTCTCCACAGACTATTTCAAAAAATCCAGAAGGATGGAAAACTCCCCAAATTCTTTTTATGAAGCCAGCATCATCTTAATTCCAAAACCAGATAGAGACACAACAAAAGAAAGAAAACACCAGGCCAATATTGCTTGATGAACATAGATGCTAAAATCCTCAACAAAATATTGGCAAATCACATCCAACAATATATCAAAAAGATCATAGCACCAAGACCAAGTGGAATTCATCCCAGGGATGCAAGGATGGTTCAATATTTGCAAATCAGTAAATGTAATACATCACATAAACAAAAGCAAAGACAAAAAACCACATGATCATATCAATAGATGCGGAAAGCTTTCTGATAAGGTACAATACCCATTTATGATAAAAACACTCAGCAAAGTGGGAATACAGGGAGCATTTCTCAAAATAATAAAGGCCATATATGAGAGACCTACAGCCAATATCATACTCAATGGGAAAAACTAAAAGCTTGTCCACTAAGATCAGGAACAAGACAAGGATGTCCACTTTCACCACTTTATTCAATATAGTATTGGAGAGTTTTAGCCACAGCGATCAGGCAAGAAAAGGAAATAAAAGGCATCCAAATAGGAAAGGAGGAAACAAAACTGTGCTGTTTGCAGATGACATGATGGTGTATATGGAAAATCCCAAGACTCTACCCAAAAACTGCTCAAACTAATTAATGAGTTTGGCAAAACAGCTGGTTACAGAAGTCAATATCCAGGAAATCAAAGGCATTTTTGTATACCAACAGTGAATCAGCAGAAGCAGAAATAAAGAGAAAAATCCCATTTGATATAGCAAAAAGAAAAAATAAAATATCTGGGAATAAACCTAACTAAGGAGGTAAAAAAACCTGTATGCAGAAAACTACACAGCCCTGAAAGAACGAAATCAAGGAAGACACAAACAAATGGAAACATACCTTGTTCATGTGGATTTGGAAGAATTAACATCATCAAAATGTCCATACTACCCAAAGCAATATACAGATTCAATGCAATACCTATTAAAGTACCAATGGCATATTTCACAGACATAGAACAAACACTTCAAAAATTTATATGGAACCATAAGCGAGCCCAAATAGCAGCTGCTCTTTTGAGAAAGAACAAAGTAGAGGGGATCACAATACCTGATATCAAACTGTATTACAAGGCCACTGTAATCAAAACAGCCTGGTACTGTGGCATAAAAACAGGCACATAGACCAATGGAACAGAACAGAGAGCCCAGAAATCAACCCAACTCTCTACAGTCAATTAATATTCGACAAAGGGGCAGTAACATAAAATGGAGTAAAGATAGCCTCCTCAGCAAATGGTGTTGGGAGAACTGGACAGCAACATGCAAAAAAAAATGAAACTTGGAGCATCAGACTTACACCATACACCAAAATAAATTCAAGGTGGATAAAAGACTTAAATGTAAGTGTAACACCATTAAAGTCCTAGAGGGAGAACATCGGCCAAGAAAATCTCAGATATTTCACGCAGCAACTTCTTTGCATTGATATGTCCCCTAGAGGCAAGGAAATGTAAAGGAAAGAATAAACAAATGGGATCTCAACAAAATAAAAGTTTCTGCATGGCACAAAAGAAAACAGTATTAAATTAGCCAAGACAACCAACTGTATGGGAAAACATACTTTAGCCAATGAGATACCTCAGGACAAAGGTTTAATCTCCAAAATATACAAAGAACTTACAGACTCCACTCTAAGAAGACACCCAACCCAATTCGAAAATGTGGGAAAAAGGACTTGAACAGACACTTCTCCAAGGAGGACATCAGAACATTCAGAGACACATGACGAGATGCTCAATATCGTTAAGCTATCAGAGAGATGCAAATAAAAACCACAATGAGATACCACTTTACACCAGTCAGGATGGCTATAATAAACAAAGCAACAAACAACTAAAATGTTGGAGAGGTTGTGGGGAAAAGGGGTCCTTAGTTCACTGTTGGTGGGAGTGCAGGGACTGGTACAATCATTATGGAAAATAGTATGGAGATTTTCTCAGAAAAATAAAAATCGGCCTGCCTTTTGATCCAGCAAATTCCATGCTGGGATTATATCCTAAGAATCCTAAAACATCAATATCAAAGAAACCTATGCACCACAATGTTCATAGCAGCACAATTTACAAGGCCAAGAGTTGGAAGCAACCTAGGTGCCCATCAGTAAAATGAATGGATCAAAAAATTGTGGTACATATATACCCACCAATGGAATTCTATGCCAGAGAAAAGAAGGAGCTACTACCCTTTGCAACAACATAGATGGAACTGGAAAGCATTGTCTAGAGTGGGAAATAGGCCAGGTGCTGAAAGACAAATACCATATGATCTCACCTTTAACAGGAAGCTAAACAACAAAACAAACAAGCAAGCAGAAAAAAAAACCCCAAAAAAAAAGACACTGAAATAGAGAACAAGGGGATAGTGACCAGAGGGGAGAAGTTGAAGGGAAGTTAAGGGGAAAAAGGGGGAGGGATTTGGAGGGAACAAATAGGAAGGGCACAGGGACGAGAACTAAGGGTGGGGGAAATGGGAGGGAGGTGGGGAGCAAGGGGTGGGGGAGGCTGGGATGGGAAAAATAGACAAAAAACTGTACTTGAAAAATAACTAAATAAAATTTAAAAAAAATAACATCATGAAAATGTGGGGTA
>NW_026521428.1:0-33697 GCF_021234435.1 Artibeus jamaicensis | reverse complement strand
GTTTGGCCATTATTTACTTTCTTCTGGTCCACTCCATTGATTTGAGTCCCAGTTTCCTTTTCATCGCTATTGGTTTCCTGTGCATTTTCATTCATTTCAATTAGTTTTGCCTTCATATGTTTCTCTAATTTGTGGCTATAATCAACCAGTTCTGTGAGGATCCTGATCACCAGTGTTTTAAACTGTGCGTCTGAGAGTTTTACTATTTCTTTGTCGCTTAGATTTATAGGCTCTGGGCTTTGAGATCTTCTTGAGCCATTTTTGGTCTGTTCGGCGCGTTAAGTGTGAGGGAGGAGCCTTGGACTCCCAGGTTGCTGGGTTGTGACGCTGTATGTGGAGGGTGGGGTCAGGGCAGGAAAATGGCGGCGCCCACCACTGCCGCTGCTGTGGGGACCCTCTGGTCCCGGTCCAATCACCCACTCCCTCGCTTGTCTATCCACACACAAATGTGCGACCACAGTCAACCCGCAGCCCTGCTCCCCTCGCTGTTTCCCCGCGGTCGCTGGTCGCTCACTAGGTCCAACCCTGCGCCTGTGGTTCCGAGCGCCTGAGTCCGTCTGACCGAGTTTTCCTGTGCAACCCCGCTCCACCAGCTGCTGGTTTCGCCCGCGTACCGGTCAGGCTGAAGAATTTGTTGTTAACAGACTTCCGAAAAGTTCAATTTTCTGTGTTCTGGGTGTGTTTTCTGTTGCTAATATTTAGTTGTCTCTAAACTTGGTTGTGTGAGAAGGCAGCGCGTCTTCACCTATGCCTCCATCTTGGCGGAAGTCCGAGAATAACTTCTAAGTAATGTTATTATGTGCGAAAAGTATCCTGCAAAACAGAGTATCTTAAAAAAAAAAAAAACAAAACTCAGGCAGAGGACATGCAGAGGACAGACACAGGGACAATGTGCCTGGATCAGGGCCTGGACAACGTGGAGGGGAAAACTTGCTTTTCCTTCATGTCATTTGGAATGTTATGTTATTTGTTTTCTCCTTTACATAAATCTATCTATAGTTATTTTTTGTAGGTAAAAAGAATGGTTGAGAAGTAGTTGGTTCTATATGTATGTGTTTAAAAGTGACTCAACAGAAATTCCGCACATCCTCGTTACATCTAGTGGCCCGTGCTGCCTTCCTTATCTGAATAGCACCTTGACCACCCAAAGTGTCCGATTTGCATCCAAAGCCCTATTCCAGCAGGAATATTTCCATAGTACAAAATATACAGTGTCACACAGTTACTGTTTGAGAGGTGAAAACCATTTATTATGAAAACAATGAATTTTATATTTATGTATTGGATCCAAGGCCAAGGCGCTAATACGTGTCCCAAGCGTGCACCTCTGCTGCCATCTCGTGGGAATTTGGGGGAATTACATCTTAGTACAGGTCAGCAGGAAAACTGGTTGATTATAGTGGAATATCCGTGACTGTCGATTTTTTTAAAACACCGTTTCGAGGTACAAGTCTCAGGTCCTAATGTCAGTGAGCAGTTCCTTGGGGTCACTTTCTATGAGCACATCATCTAGACCAGACACTGGATTTGGGAGTGCACCATTGATTCTTTTCCTTGATTGTATCTTTAAATTACTCTTTGTGTATACAAAAGAGCAATTTATTTCTGCACATTATCTACCACACAATTTTCTAAATTGTATTATATATAATAATTTTAAGTTGATGTTCTTGCATTGTCAAGGTAAATAAAATATTATACAATAATAAAATTATGTTAGCTTAGCTGTATAAAGCATGAAAAATCGTTAAACCTTAGAATAAAACATGAAGACAAGTTAAACATGTGTTAGTTATAAGTTCATTAATAATTAAATAAAATAGTAATATGATGCTTAGCATTGTAAGTGAGTTCAGGACCTGGAGCAGTGGTGTTTTAGAAATCAGAAGTATTTTGTAAGTAAAATTGTGCCCCTTGTAGGTTATCTGAGGAACTCACAATGTGGCAAATGTCCACATTTTCAAAAAAGAGAACATTTGATGGTGAGTTATAGAATCTAAAAGAGTAAGATTGTAGATTCTAAGTAATTTTAAGAAATGATTATTGCAAAGTGATTTATGGACAGTGAAAAGGGACAGTGACCCTTAGTGCTGTGGTTTATCACAGTGTGGTACAGTGTCTTAAGGTGTCATATCTTCCTTGGCTTCTGAGTTTTCATGGGTGTCTTCTTAGCCAAGGACATTCCCCTCCAGTCTTTGCAACATGGCTGGCATTTGTATTTATTTATTTTGCTGTTGTTCTTTAGCTCTCAGCCTCCAGGTTGCCTGTCCAGAGGGGAGGCGTGATTTCAGACTCTAGGGTGCAAAGTCACATGCTGTTTGTATTCTAATGGACTCTCCATCCTGCTCCATAGAGAGTAGGGTTTCTCATTGCTGTGGATAATATTTTCTCCTGGGGGATTTTTCTACACATTGTAGGTGCTTTATTAGTAATTCTTACCTCTGTTCAGTGTGTGCCAGTAACTCCCACCTTAACCCCACCCCAAGGACAGTGTGAATGGTCTCCATACAATGTGTCAAATGTCCCCTTGGAGGAAAAGTCAACCTTAGGTTGAAAACCACTGAATTTGAAGCTGTTATCATCTTTGGAACCTGAGGGATCTGTCCTTGGTAAGAAGTGTTTTTGCTAGCATTCCATGCAAATTATTTTCTAACTGCAATTGTGAGTTATTTTTGGGGGTGGTTACTTAGAAGTATATTTCATAATTTGTAAATATAAGTGCTTTCTAGTTATGTGTTGTTACTGATTTCTTGATTAATGGCAGTGAAAGCAAAAAATATATACATGTTTATATATACACATCTATGTGTGTATATACATATATAAATATATAAAAATATGTAAATATATATAAATTTCAGTCCTTTAAAGTTTGTTGGAACTTGCTTTAGACCACATTATGGTCAGTTTTAAAAAAAATTCCCAGGGTGCTTGGAAAGCATCTGTAATTTCCAGTTTTGGGGTGCAGTGAAGTACTTATGCACACTGAATGCCATTTTTTCTCATGTTATTTTTAAAATATTTTTACTATTTTTGTGGGCTTTATTGGCTCTGAAACAGAATCTGAATGATAGAAGTTGGTTAAATCTCCTATTATGATAGTTAATTTGTGTATTTTCCATGCAGCTCTGTTTCATATAACTTAGAGTTTATGTTATTAAGTGAATAAAAAATTTGGAACTAACTGGTACATTGAACTTACTGATATGAAATACTTGTCTTGATTTGTAGTAGTGGTTCATTTTTTGCCTTCAAGTCTACTGTCTGTTATATAGTTTTCATTTGGTTCATGTTTGTATAGTATATTTTTTCCCATTCTTTCACTTTAGATCTCTTGGTATGTTTTAGATAGTGCTACAGGAAAATGAAGCAACCAGACACTGAGGGATTCTGGAGTACGAGGTTTATTAACGTGCACGAGCGCAGAGGAGTCAATCTCCAAATTTTGATCCCTGAACAAAGGATTCTTGGGGTTTATATAGTCTATGGGGTCTTCCTGTCTACGTAGCAAAGCGGGATACAGAAGCGGAATTCGGAAGTTAGTTCTAGCTACGTGGCAGAAGCAAAGTACAAAGGCTAAATGTGAAAATTAGTTCTAACTGCAGGGGTGCTAGCCCTAGCCCTTGTGACTATCCTGCTGTTTGCTTTTCCCAGACGGCCTTATCGCTCTCCCAGGGCGCTTGGGATTTGGGTGAACAAAGGTCTTCCAAAGCTTCCCACTTCAATAGCTCTCAGCAATTTATGTTAGTGATGAGTGGCTATTGAAATCAGTTAAAGAATTGATTTTGGTGGAGGATGTAATATAGGGGGCCCCACATTTTTTCCCATTCAGTTGTTCTAACACCTTTTATTACATCTCAGATATTTGTGATATTTGAGATATTTGTGATGTCTGTATTTTTCCCACAGATCTAAGGATAGATCTTTGTTGTAGAGAATGACCACGGCACCTCACATCATTGCTGCCCCATTTATGCTCTTCTGTGGGTTAGGGTTTCTGACTTTCTCCTGTGCGTGAGGTTGTCCTGGCTGTGTATGTTTTACATTTGGCTATTTTTATTTGCTAATCTGTGTCATACCTGTTGAATTATTAGAGCAGCCCAAAGATTCTTGAGGTTCCAGGAAAGGTTGTTTCCCCACCATGTAAGCAAGCAGTCAGGTATTTAATATGAGGTGAATTTGGGGAGTACATGCATGTCACCATTTACTTAAGTAAGATTTAACAATTTAAGTGAAGTAACTGATTCTCAAAACTGAATGACTATGTCAGTGAAATAGGGAACAATGTACTAATGTAGCTCTTGGATATAAAACTTCTATGTGAAGTATCAGGGGCGGTCATGAGAGGGCCAGCATTTTGCACTTGGCATGTTGATGTGAAACTGGCCATTAGGAAAGGGGACACTGAGAAATTCTTTAGGATTGTCATCTCATTTCTTCCTAAGAGATTTAGTTGCCACAGTTTGGTTTAGGAAGAAAGCTTCAGCACAATCACCTCAGCTTCAGATAGTAAGACTCCTAGCAAGAGCTTGTTGACCCTCTTACTGTACTCCTTGTGTCTTAAAGTTGTGGGATTTGCTCAACAGAAATCAACCTGGACGGTATGCTGCCTTCTTTTCTAAATTACCTGGATGTCCCTCCACTTGACCTTTGAAATCTCAGACTCTGTTCTTCCATTTTTCAAAATTCCCCATGTACTCAGTATTACCTCATTATGTTTGGTATTCATTTTAACATGAATTTCCCTTGCCCATGTAGTAGATGTTGAATTCCTCCCATCAATCAGATTATGTGAATTTGATTGTTATTCCAGCTGTTAGAACTTAGAAGGTATGACAAAAATAAATTTTTATTCCCTCACAGGTTTTGTAAGTCGGCCGTGTGACATTCATGGCCAGGACACTAACATCTGGAAAGTGCAGCCTCTGAGAGATCATGGACATCTCCCGGCAAGAGTAAGCATTATTATTATTTTTTGCTCTGTCAGCCTTTTTGGTCTATTTCTACAGGGCTTGGTATAATTTAGTAGTGCTGGGAGTTATTTTCTTCCATTGTACACCTACATTGCCATGAAAATCTTTTTTGAGGCCAGCTGCTCGGACTTAGGAGTCAAGAATCGGTGCTTTATTGGCTCCTGGCTCTGTTTACATTGTGAGGACTTGGTTCTGCTCCTGCATCTGGCAAGTGGGCTCCATTGTCCAGCTTCAGCTCTGGGGTCTGGCTGTGGGGTCCTGGTTCCAGATCTGGGTTCTGTCTCCTGGGTCTGTGTTCTGGGGTTGAATCTGTGTCTGTGTGTCTGGGATCTGGAGTCTCTTCGGGTCTGGCTTCGTTGATATGGGAAGCTTTGAAGAACCTTTGTTTAACCTCTATTTGCCCAGGCCCCAGGCACCCTGGGGAGAATGATGGGGCTGTCTGGGATAACTAAACAACGGTGCATTAGCTAGGGCTCAGATTAGCACCCCTGCTGTTAAAAACTGACCTTTGAATTTAGCCTTTGTACTTTACTTTCGCCTCATAGCTGGGACTGACTTCTGCATTCCTGCTTCTGTATCTTGCTTTACTGCCCCGAAGGTCATGTAAACCCCAAGAATCCTTTGTTCGGGCCTCAGAATTTGGAGACTGACTCCTCTGAGAGCACGTGCACGTTAATAAACCTCGTACTCCAGAAACCCTCGGTGTCTGGTTGCTTTATTTTCCTGCAACATCGTGTCCTGGGTGGGTGTGCGTGGTCTATGTGCAGCTCTGACTCTTAGCTCTGATGTGTGGAATCTGGGGTCCAGCATTTGCTATCAGTCCCTGGTGTCTGGGGTCTGGCATTCAGGGTCCATGGTCTGGCCTGGGTCGTGGGGACAGTTTTGGGATGGGGGGCGGGGTCTGAGGTTCAGCTTTTGGTTCTGAGTCTGCTCTGGGGCCCAGGTTCTGGAGTCTAGGGCCTGTGTCTGGTTCTGAGTCTGTCTGTGACATCTGGTGTCTGTGAACTGATGGTCA
The DNA here is from genome assembly GCF_021234435.1 of Artibeus jamaicensis. Taxonomy (NCBI): domain Eukaryota; kingdom Metazoa; phylum Chordata; class Mammalia; order Chiroptera; family Phyllostomidae; genus Artibeus; species Artibeus jamaicensis. The sequence continues at coordinate 27,709 of NW_026521428.1, read as the reverse complement.
TTGGCTCCAAGTCAATGCCAGCAGGAGTTCCAGCGTTGGGGTGTGGGGAAGAAGGAAACTCTGTTTAGTGCAAATAGCTCCGTTTTGGTACTAATGGATGTGAGTGCTGCATGGCTGTTAGGAAGCTCAGTGTTGTTCAGGTGAATCATGAAGCAGCCCCTGTGTGGGTCAGCCCAGTGCTGCTGCTGCTTAGTTGTGAAGCGTCTTGGTTATGAGGGCCCCAGCCCAAAGTGAGGCAGCCCCAGGGCAAGTTCCCCCTCAGGCTGTGCTGCCCAGCAGGGCTCTGCTCATTCAGGTCTGGTCCTGTCATTTCCTCTCTGTTCAGCTGCATTTGCACACAAAGAAGCACACTTTGGAAGAGGGGCCCCTCTGAGTGAGGAGATCAGCTGGGGAAGCAGAGAAAAGGCCTCTGGTGTTGTTTCCACAACAGTCTAGGTTATTATTGCTCTTAAATTATGCCAAATTTTCCTCTTGTACTGTTTTTTTTCCCAAACTGAGAATGGTTTTTTCTTTGTGGCAGTTTACTTGAATTATACGGAAAAATAAAAATAAATTCAAAATCCCACCCAAACAGGTAATAGCTGCTATTGTTTTAAGTATATGTCCTTCCAGACATCTCTCCTTGTCTATTTCCTTCTTCTACTTTCTCTGGATTTAATTTATTTTTCTTGGTTTGTAATATGGATGCAAAACATGTGAATTTTCAACTGTTTCCCCCTAATGTGCAGATTTATTCCTACATTTTCCCATAGGTTTTTAAAGTATTTTAATATTGTTCAGTTGAAATTATTTTTTTAACTCCAATTGTGATTCGTTTGGAGGATTACTTAGAAGTGAATTTCATAACTTCTAAATGTAAGAAGTTTCTGGTGACCTTTACAGCTAATTTCTAGATTATCTACAATAGGAGCCAGAAACTTCATGTAATTTTAATTTTTTGAAAAATTTGTGAAACTTCATTACAATGTGGTCAATATTAAAAAAGTTCTAACTGTGCATCTCTGCTGTCAGCTCGTAGTCATTTTGGGAATAACACCTTAGGGCAGTTCATTAGGAAAAGTTGTGCGTAGTGGGTTATCTGTGAATGCTGAATCCAATTTGTTGCTCATGGTGTTTCTTATATCCTCACTGAATTTTTTAAGGTGGTCTCTGAAAGGTTTTCCTTAGGCTCCTCTGAGAAAGAAATGCTAGTCAGCCACAAAGTCAGGCAATAAAGAGCTTTATTGGGGTTTGTGTGCCCAGGCGAGGTTCCCTGGTCTGCAGAGTGGGGTTGGGGAAGTCGCCTTGCGAATAGGGAAAATGGCAGGGTTTTACTTTCATGGGCTCCCTGTGGGAGCTGGGGATTGGTCTCCTCCGGACAAAGCAGCATTTTCCTCTGACTCCAGGTTGCTCTGCAGATAATCTGTTTTGGCAAAGCCCACACTTCCGGCTCTCTGGTTTGACGTCAGCCGTCTTTTCCGGATTGTAGTCTGGCCGCCATTTTTATTGTAGTCCAGTCGCCATGTTATCCTACCCTTCCCATCCTGACAGTCTCTTGTTTCTGAAACAGGTATGCTGTATTTCTGATGAGAGGGGTTTGTTAAATCTATTATGACTATACATTTTTGTTTGTGTCTCTGTTGTATATAATTTAAGTTTATGACATTGTTTATGCATTTGGATCTTCTTGGTAAAATAAACTCATTGATATGAAGTGCCCGCCATCTCTAGTCATGCTTGTTACCTTGAAGTCCACTGCATGTTATTATGTAATTTTCCTGTGGTTTATGTTTGCACAGTAGCGGGTGGGGCAAAAGTAGGTTTAGAGTTGTGAGGACGAAAAACAAAGTTTATTGTTGTGTTATTATTTAATAATTATGACATTATTGTCCATGTGAACAACTGTAAAGCTGCTTTTGCACCATCCTGTGTGTCTTTTTTCATTCTTTCACTTTCTATGTTTTTTCACCCCATGTTTTAGATCATTCATATTTTCTCCCAGTTTGTGTCTTGTCCTTTTATTATCTGAACTTTTTCAGAGTATTCAATTTCATAAAGTATTCATTATCAATGTATTGCTTCATTACACTGAATGTCCACCAGCGTACCTGATTTCTGGCTGGTTTTGTTTACATGGACCACTAAAAATCAAACCTACAGGTGAGGGGCGGGGTCTAAGGTCAGAGGCAGGACTGGGCTGGAGGTGAGAGGGGGCCACAGATTGGGTGGGGCTAGTGGGAGGGAAATTTAGGCTGGCAGGTGTGAGGGGTGGGCCGTTCTGGTGGAGAGATGAACAACTACACATACTAGAGGTTAGATGCTGCCGGCTGCTGGTCTCCATGGTCACCAGGTGATGCTCACAGCCTAACTGTGATGCAAGTAATGCAGTCCAGGGGCAGGAGGTGAGCTGTATGTGTGTGGGGGCAGATACAGCCACCCTGGGGGGGGGGCAGGAAAGGGAGGCCAGACTGTTTCTGGGGTACATGTCTCAGGTACCATTTAACTACTTCCTGTGGGACCACTTTCTATGTTTATCTAGATATTTCTGTTGTGGATAACTTTGGTAAATGGATATACAAAGATAGTCATTTTTTAACCCCACAACAAGATGATATTTTTCATTTGTTCAAGTTTCTGCTATTACATAGCAATTTCCAATTTCATTCATACAAATCCTGTACATTGTTGTTAAGTTTATTCCCAGGGTTTTCTTTTTTGCTACTCAATGTTCCCATTGAACATTTTTTCTTTTTTGCTACTCATATGAATGTCTTCTGTTTAGAAGGGAGTATTCAAGCTCTTTAAAAATATCAATGTCTGTCTGGCTGGTGTGGCTCAGTGGACTGAGTGCTGGCCTGTGAATCAAAGGGTCACCAGTTTGATTCCCAGTCAGGGCACATGCCTGGGTTGCAGGCCAAGTCCCCAGTAAGGGGGCATGTGAGAGGCAACCACGCACCGATGTTTCTTTCCCTCTGTTTCTACCTCCCTCCCCTTCTTTAAAAATAAATAAATAAAATGTTTAAAATAATATAGGTGTCTCTTCATCAATGAGTCATACAGTTCTTTGTTGTGGAAGAAAGAGTCTGATCGGAAGTATAATGTGGAACCATTCACTTCAGTTCCATGGGTGGTCTTCTTACTCTGCAAATAGCTTCTCCTCCGCCTACAATATTTCAATCAGGAGGACATCACATTTACTCATTTACTTTCATCAATTTTTCTTTCAAAGCGTATACCTCGTTATGCCAGCAGCAACCTCATGTATCTCATGTCTAACGTGCATCATCATTGCATCATTTGTTTGATGTAATATAACTTTTTTATAGAAACCTGCTTTATGGTTTTAGACTTGAGATGATTACATTTCAAGGGGTTTACAGGTTTAAATAGGAGGACACACTGTTCTCAGTGGTATGATGTCCAGAGTCAGGCATCTGGAGTCAGGGACAGGCTTTGGACTCCCAGTCTGCTGTCTGGTGTATGACATGGTTCGGGGTTGGGATTAGGGGTTGGGGTTGTGGTGGATGCTATGACTTGTCTTAACTTCAGTTGAAACCATCCTGTTGCACTGTATCATCATGGGTGTCCTATAAGTATGTGATAAAAAAAATGTCACCACAAGTGGTGAGTGTATGGTTGGCCATTTTCACAGTGAAGATGCATGCAGATAAGCAACATTTTTGGGCTTTGTCATTTCAAGGAAGATACAAGTGCAAGGGTAAGGCAAGAAAAGATCTCTGGTGTGTGTGGAGAAAGTGCTGTGACTGATGGAACGTGTCCGAAGTGGATTGCAAAGTTTCATGCTGGAGATTTCTCCCGCAGGCGGGCAGACCAGGTGACGTGGAAGGCCCTCAACAGCAGATGTTCCCTGAGGACAGAGTATGTCATGGCAGGCAGGAGACAGGCAATGAGTTCAAAGTGTCCTCATCAGGCTTTGAAGATCATTTGCACCAGCTTGGTTTCATTCATCGCTTTGCCATTTGGGCTCCACAGGAGTTCAGCGGGATGGTGGGGGACCCTTTATGAGTGGATTTCCACAAGTGGTTCTTCACTGAAACATAAGGAAAATGTTCCATTTCCATGAAGATTGTGTGTGGAGGGGAAGGATGAATCTGTGGTTTTTGAGAATAATGTGGAATGGGAGAGATTGAGGGGAAAGAAAGGAACCACCACTCACCAAAATCATATTGTGTAAGATTTCAAGGCTGTGATGATGGTTGAACCTTGTGATAAAATCGGGCAGGTAAAAACTTCAGTTTGGCCCCCCACGGTCCCCCACCGCCACACACCAACCCCATCCAATCACTTTGGTCGTGCATACTTGCCTTTATGTCATTGAAAACAATGTTGTTAGATTGCTGCACCAGGACAGGTGGTTTACCAGCTTGCATTTTAAAAAATCTGAATACAACCAGTGAATGTGTGTGTGTCCGTTTTCCCACTGAAGATGGAATAACATGGGCGACCTATTGGGTCCTTTTGGGTTTGTCATTTCAAGAAAGGTAAAAGTGTCACTGTAAGGTAAAGAAAATTTGTGGTGTGTGTGGAGATGTTGCCGTGAGTGACACCACATGTCCGAAGTGGATGGTGAAGTGTCACGCTGGAGATTTCTCACGTGCAGTGGCCCTATGGGTGTGGCAGACCAGTTGCAGTGAAGGGCGGAGGTTCACTGAGGACAGACCATGTCATGGCCTGTGGGAGACAGGCAACATACTCACAGCACCCTAATCAAGTGTCAAAAATCATTTGCAGCAGCAGAGTTAGGTCCATCGCTTTCAAGTTTGGGTTTCACAGAAGTGAAGCGGGGAGGAGGCGGGACCTATCTTGACCAGATATCCACATGAGGTTCTCTGCTGAAAGATAAGGCAGATGTTACATTTCCAAAACTAAATTGTGAGGGGGAATGAATCATGGGTATTTTACAATAGTGTGGAATGGGAGGGATGGAGGGCCAGTCAAGGAACCACCACCATCTTCCTTCAAAGGGCGGTCTTCATGCAAATGAGGTGAGGTTGCCCTTGGAGTGGATTTTGACGGAGTCCTGCAGTAGGAGCTGTTTATGGAAATCCACGAACTACCACAGGGTCAAAAAGAAACAAAATAAGTAAAATACAAAAAAGTAGGACTGCTCTTATTTCACTTGGTTGCCCTTTTGGGCTTGTCTTCATGCTGGTTTCCTCCACATTGGATAATAAAGAAAACTTATTAAAACTGTTGCATGTTTATATGGGTATTTTGATAATGAAGGTGGACGAAGCCAAGGTTTTGGTACACTAGGGTTTGTCAATGGAAGAAGGGTGAAGATGTCAGAGAAACCAAAGAAAAGATGTGGAACATGGAGAAAGTGCTTCGATTAATCTAACGTGTCCTAATTGCCTCATAGGTTGATGTTGGAGATTTGCCAGGGTTCTGAACACATCGGATGGTCTAGTTGCTGCTGAGGCCATCCAGTCCACATGTTGCCTGAGGACCAACCCCATGAGGCCACGCAGGAAACATACTCAACATACCCAAATCCCTTGCTGAAAATCACTGGCACCAGGATGTTTATGTTCATCGCTGGGTTCGACAGCAGTGGACCGGGAAGAATACCTCAAGCAGCATTCGTGACAGCATTTCTACACGGGATGTTCTTCGTGAAGGTAAGGAAAGCGTCGTTCCAACACAAATAGGTACATGAACACTAGACACATTACACGAACATGGCACAGGAGAGACCATGGGGCAGAAGAAAGGACACAGCAGCTGACACTCACACAGGTGGACTTGCTTCGAGGAAGCTGTATTTCTGTGAGCAATAGGTTATGGGCCTGGTGGGGGTTGGAGAAGGGGAGAGGCTAAGGGCTAGAGTCAGAATCAGGAGTCAAGGGTCAGGGGTCTGGCACAGGCTTGGTGATGGGGTTGGGGATAGGGGTTAGGGCCAGGGCCAGGGTCAGGGTCAGGGTCAGGGTCAGGGTCAGGGTGACTTCTCCTCCTCCCCCAGAGGCATCCCATTTCTCTGTGAAACTCTAGATTATTTCTCATCAAAGAGTCAAGTGGTCTCCTACTCATCTGCCTGTTCCCATTTTTTTGCTGGATTCTATGCCCAGACAGGATGAGAACATGGGTGCACACCTGTCGCCTGTCCTGTAACTTAGTCCACACCTGTGTTCCATGCAGGGAAGTGACCCTGGTGACAGAACATGTGAGGTTGGGGATCGAAGCACAGGGTTAGAGAAGAATTACACAAGGATCCCCCCAAAAGTGGCCCTCACATCTTGCTTCTTTACCTCCAAATCCACAGTGACAATGCCCTCATATACTCTGCTCTGTCACAGTCCATGAGAGGCAGTGTGGTGTATGAGAAGCAGATGGGAGTTGTCTCCACAGGCCCCGTGGGACTAGGCCACAGGCCATACACTTCATTTTTACTGCTGTTTTTAAACACAACACTTGCTTTTTAAAAACTAAGATTATTTTAATGCTGTTTTCTTTAGCCACGCAGAAGCTTTTTAAGTTGACGAGGTTCCATTCGTTTATTCTTTCCTTTATATCCCTTGCTCTAGGGGACATATTGGTGAAAATTTTGCTGCGTGGAATATCTGAGATTTTCCTGCCTATGTTCTCCTCTAGGACTTTTATGGTGTTGTGACTTAAGTCTTTTATCTACGTTGAATTTATTTTTGTGTATGGTGTAAGTTGGTGATTGAGTTTCATATTTTTTTTTTGCATGTAGCTGTCCAGATATTCCAACACCATTTGTTCAAGGGGCTACTTTTACTCCATTTTATGCTTTGGCTCCCTTTTTCAAATATTAATTGGTCATAGAGACTTCAACTTATTTCTGCGCCAGTTTGTTCCATTGGTGTATGTGTCTGTTTTTATACTGGTACCAGGCTGTTTTGATTACAGTGGCCTTGTAATACAGTGTGATATCAGGAATTGTGATCCCCCTACACTATTCTTCTTTCTCAAAATTGTTGCAGGTATTCTGGGTCATTTATAGTTCCATACACATTTTTGAAATGTTTGTTCTATGTCTGTGAAATATGTCATTGGTCCTTTAATAGGGATTGTGTTGGATCTATAAATTGCTTTGGGTAATATGGACATTTTGATGATGTTAATGCTTCCAATCCATGAGCATGCTACATGCTTCCATTCGTTTGTATCTTCCTTAATTTCTTTCTTCAGTGTTGTGTAGTTTTCTGAGTGCAGGTATTTTGCATCCTAGTGCAATGGACTTAAAGGAAAGAATAAACAAACGGGAACTCATCAAATTAAAAAGTTTCTGCATGGCTAAAGAAAACAGCATTATAATGAAAAGAGAACCAGCTATATGGGAAAACATATTAGCCAACGATACCTTGGACAAGGGTTTCATCTCGAAAATATATAAAGAACTCACACAACTCCACTCCAAGAAGGCAGATGACCCAGTTAAAAAGTGGGCAAAAGACTTGAACAGACACTTCTCCAAGGACATACAGACGGCCCAGAGACATATGAAAAGATGCTCAGACATATCAAAGAGATGCAAATTAAAACCACAGGGAGATACCACTTCACACCAGTGAGAATGGCCATCATAAACAAATCAACAAACAGCAACTGTTGGAGAGGATGTGGAGAAAAGGGAACCCTAGTGCACTGTTGGTAGGAAAGCAGACTGGTATAGCCATTGTGGGAAACACTTTGGGATTTTCTCAGAAAACTAAAAAGGGAACTGCCTTTTGACCTGGCAATTCCACTGCTGGGATTACATCATAAGAACTCTGAAACACCGATCCAAAAGAACCCATGCACCCCAATGTTCATAGCAGCACAATTTACAAAGCCAGTGTTGGAAGCAACCTATGTGCCCATCAGTAAATGAGTGGATCAAAAACCTACGGTACATTTACACAATGGAATAGTAGGCAACTGAAGGAAAGGAAGCGTTCCTATCCTTTGGGACAGCATGGATGGAATCGGAGAGAATTATGCTAAGTGAAATAAGTCTGGCACTGAGGGACAAATACCATATGACCTTACCTTTAAGTGGAATCTAATCACCAAAACAAACAAGGAAGCAAAATATAATCAGAGGCATTGAAATTAAGAACAATCTGACAGTAACCAGAAGGGAGGTGGCAGGGGATAATGGGTTGAGGGGTGGAAGGGTTTTCGGGAACAATTATAAAGGACACATGGACAACACCAAGGGGGTTGGAATCAGGGGAGGGTAGAGGGGGTGGTGGGGTGGGATGGGGAGTGGTGGGGGGTAAATACAGACAACTGTAATTGGACAACGATAAAATTGTTAAAAAAATAAAAATGTATTTCATACATTTATTGATTTTGAAGACAGAAATGAAGAAAGAGACAGACAGTGAGAGAGAAACATCAATTTGCTGTTCCACTTATTTAGGCATTCTTTGGTAGATTTTTGTATGTCTTATGCCCTGACTGAGGATCAAACCTGCAGCCTTGGTGTATAGGGATGATGCTGTAACCAACAGAGCTACCCAGACAGAACGGGATTGATTAATTTTTTTTTAAGTTTCATGAAATATTTAATCATTTATTTATCTTAATTCAAACCTATACATAATCCCTCCCATTTCCCTCATGTTGTGATTTCTGTTATTGAGATAAGTAATGCTGAAATCCAGAACCAACTGACATTATGCCAATGTTCTCTGAATCTATCCATTTGTCATCTTTGGGTTTTGTTGTGATATATGCAGACAGACTTCTCTTAAACTTGTATGTGGTCAGGTTTATCTATTAGCGCCCACTTGGCCTCCAGATTTTGTTTTCATGCCTTGGAAAGACCTCCTTCCTGTGCTGGGAATAATAGATTTAGGGCGGGGGGGGGGGGAACCAAAGACAAGACAGGAAACCAAGTGGGGATGAAGGGGGAGGAAAAGAGACCTCATACTTTATGCAGTGAGCACTACAGGCACTACACAGATGATGCCTGTTTGAGATGTGGGCTTGCAAATCTACTTGGGCATTTTGTTTTTTAGGAGATACAAGGATTCTTTATTTAATTTAATGACTTTACTTTAAAATCTGTATGGTTTTAGTACTGTGACCCAAATAAATTCAATATTTCGACAAGGGTAGGTAAAAGAAAAAGGATAAAAAAGTTCATCCTTTGTAGCCCCATGAATACTTTCTTCATTTGGGTTTTCCACTCCTCAGGCACAAAACTTTTCCTAGGTCCTCCTGGATCCGGGGAAAGGCTGGGGTCTCTCTGTGGCTTGCTCCCACATGTTTCAGACTTCAGGGAGCTCTTTCAAATCCCCGGTGCCCGGCGAGTCCCGTTTCAGCTGCTGCTACCCTAGAGCTTAAGGTTTTCCAACTCCCGCTTCCACTGCCAGGGTCGCAACGTGCTTGCTCGGAGCTCGGAGGTGGACACCCCGCCACGGCCTGTGTGGGCCGGTTTGTGCCGGCGACGCCTGGGCGTCGGCGCCCGGCCTGTTCCCTGGAGGCTGGACTTGCAGGCACGGTTTGCTCCAGCTCCGGCTGCCCCTGGTGGGCTTCAGCGGCCCTCGCAGGCGCTGCCCCTCCGCCTCCGGTGCAGTGACTGAGTGAGGGAGAGGTTCCGCGTGGAGAACCGGGAGGGTGGCGCCTCCCGCCCGCTCCGGAGGAGGGGCACCTGGGGTGGCGGGACAGGACCGCACGCACCGCCCGCCTTTGCTCTTGTTCTCTGGCCAGCTGCCTGCCACACCTCTGGGGAATTTTTCAAAGTCCCACTACGGTGACCTGCAGAGACAGGCCCCGCCCCAGTTTGCGGACTATCCCGCCCTCCGGGCTGTGCGCCTGGGTCCCGGGCACCCACGGAGACTGTCTTGCCCAGTTTTTCTGAGTCCGGTTCAGAAGGTGGGAACTGGCGCTGGCCGTGCCTGCAGGTTTGTTTGCACAGGACGAAGTGGACTGGGGCAGGAGGCGTCCCTGGGTCCCGGCTGTTGGACTCGATTTTTCTCCGCTCTTTTCTCCGAAGTCCTGATACGACTTCGGGGAGCGCTGGGAGCCATCCTGCGGGTGAGGCAGGCTGGCACCTCTCCTGTCTTGCCTACCGCCTCCTCCTCCTCTTTCTGTCTGCGACCAGTGGTCCTGCATCCCAGGCACCCACGCTGGGGTCTCTGGCCTCTGCCACCCAAAGCCAGTGACTTCACAGGAGGGTGTTGGGCTGCCTGGATGACGGTTGCCCAGGCACCCGGGTTGACCAGTTGACAACCCATACTTACCATTTCGCTCTTCTAGTGTTCTGTACAAGGGCAGGTTCTGCCTTTGCCAGGGCAAAGGGGAAGGAAGGCAGAGGCGGTGCGTGGGGTAAATGTTGAAGCAATTGTTTCAACAATTGTTTTCCAACTACACTTGGTACACAACAGCCTGTTACTTTCAGGTTTTCTGTTTCTTCCTGTGTTAGCCTTGGGAAGGTCTGTGTTTTTAATAGTTAATGTTTTTTAGATTGACAAATTTGTTGCTATATATTTGTTCGCAGTGCTCCTTAATGATTCCTCTTCTGGTCTGTGGTGTTGTTTGAGACTTTTTTTTTTTAAATTTAAAACCTTATTTTGGTGTTCTCTTTTCCCCCCCTGCTCAATGAATCTTACTAAGGGCTTGTAATTTTTATGCATGTTTATAGAATCAGCCTTTATGTTTAAAGTGTTCTCTATTGTGTTTATTTTGTTTATTTAGGATCTGGCTTTTATTATATTGTCTACTAACTTGTTTGGTTCTTTTTTATTTGTTTCTTCTGGGGTAAATTTAAATACTGTTTGGGGGGAAGATTATTTCTGCTTTTAAGGTAGATCTGTATTAACCAGAAATGTTTCTGTTTTCCTTCATACCATATTTTCTTAGGTTATATTTTTCATGTTGATTTCTGTCAGGTGAGATAAGTGCTTTTTTTCCCCCTTGGCATTTCAGAGGAGTAAAGTGAAAGGCAGTGTAACTATTTTAAAGTCACAGCACTCACTTGTGGCATTTCCATGTTTTTGGCCTAGAACCATGTGTTTCCTCAGGCATCCATATCCTATTAAAAATGTAGAAAGGAGGGGGGGCCGAGGAGTTTTTCTCCTTTTTCCTTTAAGATAATAATTATTTGTAGAAAGGAAATTCAGGGAGCTTAAGGAGAAAGCTGGAATAGACTGTTAGGGGGCTGTGAGCAAGGGGCTCTCAGCAGTGTTTGTACAAGTGACTCTGAGGTTCTGAACTTCACAGAGTCTAGGCGCAGGTCCACTGTGTGACACAGGATTAAGATGGTAAAGGTGATGCTGAAAAGACATCAGGGAAAGGCCAGCTGGTGAGATGGATAAAGAACAAGCCACTATCTTAGAACGGGATTGGACCAAATCCAGGGTACTGCCAGGCCCTCCTCACCCACAATGCCATTCTCTCCTCTCCAGCACATGAAATGTAAAAACAGGAGGCCCTTCCTCTGAATTCAAACAGCACTACCTACTTTTATGGTCTTGGAATCCATCTTCCAGCTCCATACATGAGAAATTCCTCCACATGCAAAGAATGATATGTCATTATCCTCTAGGATATATGTGGAGAAGACCTCAGGTGATATGTAATTTGACTGTCTGGTTCTCTGACGGAAACTGAAGAGCAGTTAAGTGTTTCAGGGAGGGCTTACCAGAATAAAGAGTATCAGACACAGAGCTGAATGAATAAACTGTACCCAAAATTATACCTAGTATCTGAGGAGGGACTTTTCTACTGCCCCTAAATACAAATATTTAAAAAAAATTTTTAATGCATAGAAAAACTACTAAGTGATGAGAAGATAGCCAAGCTATCAGATGCAGAGTTCAAAACCCTGGTAATCAGGATTCTCACAGAAATGATTGAGTACAGCCACAAAAATCAAGGAAGAAGTGAGGGGTATGCAAAGTGAACTAAAGAAAAATATACCAACAGTGAACTGAAGAAAACCATGACTCAAATCAATGATTTGGAGCAGAAGGAAGAAATAAAATTTCAACCAGAAGAGAATGAAGAAACAAGAACTCAAAAAAAGAGAAAAAGAAAAAAGAAACAGGAGAGTTTAGGAACCTCTGGAAAAATTTTAAATGTTCCAACATCAGAATCATAGAGGTTCCAGAAGGAGAAGAGGAAGAGCAAGAAATTGAAAATTTATTTGAATATGTAATGAAGAAAATGTCCCCAACCTGGTGAAGAAAATAGATATCCAAATCCAGGAAGCTCAGAGAGTCTCAATAAATTAGACCCAAAGAGGAACACACCAAGACACATCATAATTACATTACCCAAGATGAGAGATAAGAAGACAATCTTAAAAGCAGCAAGAGAAAAGAAGAGAGTTACTTACAAAGGAGTTCCCATAAGACTGTCAGCTGATTTCTCAAAAGAAACCTTACGGGCAAGAAGGGGCTGGAAAGAAGTATTTGAAGTCATGAAAAGTAAGGACATACATCCAAGATTACTCTTTCCAGCAAAGCTATTTCTTAGAATGGAAGGGCAGATAAAGTGCTTCCCAGGTAAGGTCAGTCTCAAGGAGTTCATCATCACTGAGCCCTCATTATATGAAATGTTAAAGGGACTTTTATAAGAAATAAAAGAAGCTCAAAATATGAACAGTAAGATGACAACAAACTCACAACTATCAACAACTGAACCTAAAACAAACAAGAACAAACACAAACTAAGCAAACAACAAAAACAGGAACAGAATTACAGAAATGGACATCACATGGAGGATTATCAATGGGGAGAGAAAGGGGGAGAATGGGGGAAAAGGTATAGGCAATAAGAAGCATACTTGGCAGGCACAACAGACAGGGGAAGGTTAAGAATAGTGTAGGAAATGGAGTAGCCAAAGAACTTATACGTATGACCCATAGACATGAAGTAAGGAGGGCAGGACAGAGTGGGATAAAAGGGAGAAAAAAACTAGACAACTGTAAGAGCATAATCCACAAAATATACCCAGAAAAAGAATTTGATTTACATTCAGCCTTTTAGAGTTTCATCTATTGAATGAAATAGGATTTAATTTTATTGAAAAAGAAAGAAAGAAAGGCTATAATAAAAGCAATGTTTTAAGTCCTGGCCAGGTAATTGATGAGAGAAAAAGTCACACATCCAGGAATCACAGAGAGTCCCAATCAAGAGGAACCCAAAGAGGCCCGCTTCAAGACACATTATCATTAAAATGGAAAAATTCCAAGACAAAGAGAATCTTAAAGGCAGCAAGGGAGAAAAAAGAAGTAACATATAAGGGAGCCCCAATAAGGTTAGCTACTGACTTCTCAATGGAAACACTCCAAGCAAGAAGAGAATGGTAAGAAATATTCCAAGTAATGAGAACCAGAGGCCTACAACCAAGGCTACTTTACCCAGCAAGGCTCTCAATCAAGATAGATGGCCAAATAAAGAGCTTCCAAGACAAAAGAAGTCTGAAAGAATATGCCTCCACCAAACCAGCCCTACAAGAAATACTAAAAGGATAGCTTTAAGGAAAGGAAGGAAAAGAGGGAAACAGAGAGGAACACAGGTACAAAAATGGCAATGAATAAGTACCTATCAATAATAACCTTAAACGTAAATGGATTAAATGCTCCAGTCAAAAGACACAGAATAGCTGAATGGATAAGAAAGCATGACCCACACATATGCTGCCTGCAAGAGACCTAACTCAGGACAAAAGACCATCACAGACTAAAAGTGAAAGGCTGGAGACAAATTTTCCAAGCAAATGGCCAAGAAAAAAAAAGCTGGGGTAGCAATTCTCATATCAAACATAATAGACTTCAAAAAAAGGGTCATAAAGAGAGACCCAGAAGGTCACTTCATAATACTCAAGGGAAGAATCCACCAAGAAGACATTAACATCATAAATATATATGCACCAAACATAGGGGCACCCAAATATATCAAGAAAATCTTAGAGGAATTCAAGAAAGATATTGACAGCAACACAATTATAGTAGGGGATTTTAACACCCCACTGTCAAAAAATGGACAGATCTTCCAAACAAAATATCAACAAAGATATTGCGGCATTAAACAACACCCTAGATGAAATGGAGTTAACTGAGATATATAGAGCCCTTCATCCCAAAGAAGCTAAATACACATTCTTTTTAAATGCACATGGAACATTTTCAAAGATAGACTACATGATAGGACACAAAACGAGCCTCAAAAAATGTAAGAAAATTGAAATCATACCAAGCATCTTCTCTGACCACAAGGGACTGAAATTGGAAACCAACCCCCCAAAAAAAACCCAAAGCACCCAAAAACATGGAGACTGAATGGTATGCTATTAAACAACGAATGGGTGAAAAATGAAATTAGGGAAGAAATCAAAAAGTTTCTGGAAACAAATGAAAACGATCTCACAACAACCCAAAACTTATGGGACACAGCAAAGGCAGTCCTGAGAGGGAAGTTTATAGCAATACAGGCCTACCTAAAGAAGATAGAAACATTTCAAACAAACAACCTAACCCTACGCCTGCAAGAACTCCAGGAACAACAACAAAGACAGCCCAGAGCAAGCAGAAGGAAGGAAATAACCGAGATCAGAGGAGAATTAAATGACATAGAGACTAAAAGCACAATTCTAAGGATCAATGAATCCAGTAGTTGGTTCTTTGAGAAGATAAACAAAATAGACAAGCCTTTAAGTAGGCTCATCAAGAAAAGAAGAGAGAGGACACAAATAAACACAATCAGAAATGAAAGAGGAGAGATTACAACTGATACCAGAGAAATAGAAGGGATTGTAAGAAATTACTATGAAGAACTGTATGCCAAAAAAATTGAAAACCAAGGGGAAATGAACACACTTCTAGAAAAAGACAATCTTCCAAAACTCAATGAAAAAGAAGCAGAAAATCCAAACACACGAATAACAGCAAAAGAAATTGAAGCAGTAATCAAAAACCTCCCATCACACAAAAGCCCTGGACCAGATGGTTTAACAGGAGAAATCTACAAAGCATTTAAGGTACAGCTAACCCCTATTCTCCATAGACTATTCCAAAAAATTTAGAAGGATGGAAAACTCCCACATTCTTTTTATGAAGCCAGCATCATCCTAATTCCAAAACCAGATAGAGACACAACAAAGAAAGAACTTCAGGCCAATATCGCTGATGAACATAGACACTAAAATCCTCAACAAAATATTGGCAAATCGCATCCAACAATATATCAAAAAGATCATACACCGTGACCAAGTGGGATTCATTCCAGGGATGCAAGGATGGTTCAATATTTGCAAATCAGTAAATGTAATACATCACGTAAACAAAAGCAAAGACAAAAACCATATGATCATATCAATAGACGAGGAAAAAGCTTTTGATAAGGTACAACACCCATTTATGATAAAAACACTTAGCAAAGTGGGAATAGAGGGAGCATTCCTCAATATAATAAAGGCCATATATGAGAGACCTACAGCCAATATCATACTCAATGGGAAAAAACTAAAAGCTTTCCACTAAGATCAGGAACAAGATGAGGATGTCCACTCTCACCACTTCTATTCAATATAGTATTGGAAGTTTTAGCCACAGTGATCAGGCAAGAAAAAGAAATAAAAGGCATCCAAATAGGAAAGGAGGAAACAAAACTGTCACTGTTTGCAGATGACATGATAGTGTACATGGAAAATCCTATAGACTCTACCCAAAAAACTGCTCGAACTAATTAATGAATTTGGCAAAACAGCAGGATACAAAGTCAATATCCAGAAATCAAAGGCATTTTTGTATACCAACAATGCATCAGCAGAAGCAGAAATCAAGGAAAAAATCCCATTTGATATAGCAAAAAGAAAAATAAAATATCTGGGAAGAAACCTAACTAAGGAGGTAAGAGACCTGTATGCAGAAAACTACACAGCCCTGAAGAAAGAAATCAAGGAAGACACAAACAAATGGAAACATATACCTTGTTCATGGATTGGAAGAATTAACATCATCAAAATGTCCATACTACCCAAAGCAATTTACAGATTCAATGCAATACCTATTAAAGTATCAATGGCATATTTCACAGACATAGAACAACCACTTCAAAAATTTATATGGAACCATAAACGAGCCCGAATAGCAGCTGCACTTTTGAGAAAGAAGAATAAAGTAGGAGGGATCACAATACCTGATATCAAACTGTATTACAAGGCCACTGTAATCAAAACAGCCTGGTACTGGCATAAAAACAGGCACATAGACCAATGGAACAGAACGGAGAGCCCAGAAATCAACCCAACTCTCTACAGTCAATTAATATTTGACAAAGGAGGCAGTAACATAAAATGGAGTAAAGCCAGCCTCTTCAACATATGGTGTTGGGAGAACTGGACAGCTACATGCAAAAAAAGGAAACTTGAACACCAACTTACACCATACACCAAAATAAATTCAAGGTGGATAAAGGACTTAAATATAAGCCTTGAAACCATGAAAGTCCTAGAGGAGAACATTGGCAGAAAAATCTCAGATATTTCATGCAGCAACATTTTTACTGATATGTCCGTAGAGCAAGGGATATAAAGGAAAGAATAAACAAATGGGATCTCATCAAAATAAAAAGTTTCTGTGTAGCTAAAGAAAACAGTATTAAATTGAAAAGACAACCAACTGTATGGGAAAACATATTTGCCAATGATACCTCAGACAAAGGTTTAATCTCCAAAATATACAAAGAACTTACACGACTCCACTCTAAGAAGACAACCAACCCAATTAAAAAATGGGAAAAGGACTTGAACAGACACTTCCCCAAGGAGGACATACAGAAGATCCAGAGACACATGAAGAAATGCTCAATATCCCTAGCTATTGGAGAGATGCAAATTAAAACCACAATGAGATGCCACTTTACACCAGTCAGAATGGCTATCATAAACAAAGCAACCAACAACAAATGATGGAGAGGTTGTGGGGAAAAGGGGACCTTAGTTCACTGTTAGTGGGATTGCAGACTGGTACAACCATTATAAAAAACAGTATGGAATTTTCTGAGAAAAATAACAATTGACCTGCCTTTTGACCCAGCAATTCCACTGCTAGGATTATATCCTAAGAACCCCAAAACATCAATTTCAAAGACCCTATGCACCACAATGTTCATAGCAGCACAATTTACAATAGCCAAGAGTTGGAAGCAACCTAGGTGCCTATCAGTAAATGAATGGATCCAAAAATTGTGGCACATATACACAACGGAATTCTATGCAGCAGAGAGAAAGGAGGAACTGCTGCCCTTTGCAACAACATGGATGGAACTGGAAAGCATTATGCTGAGTGAAATAAGCCAGGTGTTGAAAGACAAATACCATATGATCTCATCTTTAACAGATAGCCAAACAACAAAACAGACAAGCAAGCAAAATAAAAACAAATACACTGAAATAGAGAATGGGGACAGCGACCAGAAGAGAGAGGGGAGGAAATTTAAAGGGAAAAAATGGGAGGGATTTAGAAGAACAATAACTAAGGGGAGTGGAAGTGGGAGGGAGGTGGGGTGCATGGGGGACGGGTAGGCTGAGATGGGAGAAATAAACAGAAAACTGTACTTGAAAAATAACTAAATAAAAAAAACTTGCTAAAAATTTGCTCTGGTGTATGTAATATTATTACGTTTGTGCATTTTTCGTGCTTTCTGTCATTGAAAGTGTTATAGAAATGGTAAAGAGATGAGTGCAGAAAAAACTTGGGAACATATTTTTAAATTATACTTTTTATTAGCTATATTTTGTATTGTTTGCTTCTTGGTAGCAAAGGAGGTACACAGTACCTGTATATTAGTAAAACAAATGTGGTATTGTTGGGGAAAAAGTCACTCACACTCAGTTAGGATGGTGGAGCACTCTATTACGCACGGGCTCAGAGGAGTCAGTCTCCAAATTCTGAGCCTTGTTCTACGGGTTGGTCTTACTTTTAAAGGTTGCGAAGTGGGTTACAGAAGCAGAAGGCGGTTAGATATTTTCTTATCTGGGGTGCACACAGTTCGGGCAGAGGCTAAGCACACTCTATCTTACTAAAATGTTACAAAAACATCTTTGAAAAAGGGCACTTCATTCCCCCCTTTGATGCTTAGACAGCTTCTTTGCTAGTCTCAGCATCTGAAATACAGCACTTCCATGACCCTATCCTGCTTCAGTATAGCTTGAAATGTAAAAATAGGTGAGTTAGATGGATGTAATATGCACCTTTTATTTATGTCAAAATACTCTTGAAAAAAATACACTAGTTGCTTGATAATAGGCCAAAAAGACAGGAAACAAAGCAGACAAATAGGTTTTGGCCTGTGTTAAAGTATTGTATTCTAATGTGTGTTATCTCAACCACGTATTTCACTTTTCGTAGAAGAAACATTTTGGGGAAAATATACTAGTTGGACTGTGACCTTTCAGCTGAAACATACTTGGGCGCTCTTATTTGCAGATGAGAAAACAGGCTCAAAGAAATGAAGTGTTTTACATAGTTGGTTACTAATTCAGTATTAGAATGCAGGTTCTGTTTTACCCTCAGTCTAGTGCTCTCTCTGTTTGGAGGTACTACGAATTGGAATATTCCTCAAATCAGGCCCCTTACTGTCCTTTAGACTAGAGAGTGGCTTTCATACTTCCCTTTTTAACAGATTCTGCAGGGTGTAACTTAAGAATCACTACTCTAGGGAATAGAAATCAATACATACGGTACCTGTGACTCAAAAATTTCATTATATCCCAGTGATAATAAAATATTACTGTTAGGTAAAGAGTATGCACAGCAGCTTTTTAAAGAAATCTGTATGCTACCATGGCTTTAGATTTACAGGAAGGTTGTGAATTCCCTTGTACCTCATACTCAATTTCCTGTTATTTTACATTAGTGTGGGACATTTGTCACAATTAAAGAACCAATAGTGACACATTATTAACTGAAGTCTATAGTAAACTCACATTTTCTTAGTTTCTGCCAAATGTCCATTTTCTGTCCCAGGATCCCATCCAGGGTACATTGAAGTGTGAAATGTTTGAATATTTCTTATTAAGTTCTACTGGTGTTCCAAGAGAACTCTGAATGCAGATGATTTAAGATACGCAAGTAATGAGAGGCTCAGAAAATATGGAACATTTTTTCTCTGCTAGTAGTTTCGTGTAGTTATATGGGTGGAAAACAAAACCTAA
Organism: Artibeus jamaicensis; assembly: GCF_021234435.1. Taxonomy (NCBI): domain Eukaryota; kingdom Metazoa; phylum Chordata; class Mammalia; order Chiroptera; family Phyllostomidae; genus Artibeus; species Artibeus jamaicensis. The sequence continues at coordinate 8,592 of NW_026521428.1, read as the reverse complement.
TTAACTTAGGTTTTGTTTTCCTACCTCTACAGAAGTAGGAATCATTGTGCATACTGGAAGCAGAACTGTGTTTTAATGGCCCCGTTGCTCTTGATCGATTAACTGTGCCATGTGGGGTATGCCAGTCAGTCATTCCCCAGCCCTTTTTTGCAAAGGTTGGATAACATGCTTTTGTTTTTCCCCCTTCAAGATGAAGACACTTGGATGTGGGCAGAACTTAGGAGTAGTAACAGAAAAAATTCGCACGTGTATATGGCACATTGAATCTGGGAAGCAAATGATACAAGAACTGAAATGCAGCAGGCCAGATTATTTCTATCTTGAGTCCTCAATAATAGGCCTAGTGGATTTTGTAGGTTAGTTAGGAACTGGGATGCTTTAGATAAATGTTGGCTGTTGATAATATCATTGAATAATACATCCTTACTATCCAGGCCAATAGTACGGGGTGGTAAAAATGACCATTCAAACTGAAACTTCAAATGAGTCCTGCTAAGTGAGAAAAATTACAATCATTCTGTGACATTTGGAAGTGTTTGCTAAATGGTTAGAAACGCTTCTTGTGGAAAAAAAAAGAAACTTTTCTTGTGGAGATACTTTCATTACATTACTCCTTTCTGCCCATGGATGCTGCTGAGTAACATCGTTGAAGTCCCCTCTCCAGCAGTCATCATGTCCAAGGAAGAGCCCCCAAGGGTAGGAAGAGCCCCCAAGGGTAGGAAGAGCCCCCCAAGGGTAGGAAGAGCTCCGGAAGCTATTTATTGAAGGTTTGAGCTTTGAAACAGCAGATGAGAGTCTGAGGAGCCATTTTGAGCAATAGAGACCACCACAGACTGTGTGGTGATAAGAGATCCAAACCCCCCAGCGCTCCAGAGGCTTTGGGTTTGTGACCTATGCCACTGTGGAGGAGGTGGATGCAGCCATGAGTGCAAGGCCACACAAGGTGGGTGGAAGAGTTGAGGAGCCAAACAGGGCTGTTTCAAGTGAAGATTCTCAAGGACCGGGTATCCACCTCACACTGTGAGATTTTTGTAGGTGGTACTAAAGAAGTCACTGGAGGACATCACCTTAGCGATGATTTTGATCAGTGTGGGAGAGGTGAAGTGATTGAAATCATGACTGACCAAGGCAGTGGCAAAAACAGAGGCTTCACTTTTGCAACCTTTGAGGACCATGAATGTGTAGACAACACTGTCCCTCAGAAATAACATGCTGGAAGTGGCCACAACTGAGAAGTAAGGAAGGAACTATTGAAGCATGAGATGGCTAGTGCTTCATCCAGCCAAAGAGGTTGAAGTGGTTCTGAAAACTTTGGAACTGGTCATGAAGGAAACATCAGTGGTCGAGGTGGCTTGGGTGGTAGTTGTAGTGGTGGTGGATATGGTGGCAATGGGGATGGCTATAATGGATTTGGTAATGATGGAAGCAGTTGTGAAGGTGGCAGAAGCTACAATGATGTTTGCAGTGACAACAGTCAATCTTTAAATTTTGGACCCATGAAAGGAGGAAACTTTGGAGGCAGAAGCTCTGGCCCCTATGGTAGTGGAGGCCAATACTTTGCCAACCACAAAGTCAGGGTGGCTGTGGTGTTTGCAGCAGTAGCTATGGCCATGGCAGAAGGTTTTAATTACTGCTGGAAAGAAAGCTTAGCAGGAGAGGAGAGCCAGAGAAGTGACAGGGTAGGTACAGGTCACAAGAGATTTGTGAACTCAGTCAAGCACAGTGGTGGCAGGGCCTAGTTGCTATAAAGAAGACATGTTTCAGACAATACTCATGTGAATGAGTGAAAACCACCAGGACTGTATTTGTGACTAGTTGTATAACAGGTTATTTAATTTCTGTTCTGTGGAAAGTATAAAGCATTCCAACAAAGGGTTTTTAATGTAGCCTAGTCTTGTCTTTTCTTTTCCCTTCTCTTCTCTTTTCTTCCCTCCCTTCCTCTCTCCCTCCCTCTCTCTCTCCCATGCTGTTGACTGCTCAGTACAGTCTGATCATGATGGTGAATAAATGTGTCTTAAAAAAACCCAAAATCTTTTTTTGGTTACAGTGTATAGGATATTATAAAATAGTAAACTCACATTTGTTTAGTATACTGTAGTTTAAACTGTGGGGGCATTAAGAATGAGAGTTTTATTTCTTTATAAATTTCACAAGTGCAGTTTGAACAGTGCTGCCTTTTTCTTCGGAGTTGACAGTTTGTGATGCAGCACAAGCATATCTTCTATGCTTTGGTGCATTGTCATACACCTAAGTTGGGATCAGCTTCCAATGTTTTATTTTTTGTGCCTTCACTGTTAGGAAATCTCTCTTAGAGGATATTCTAAGGTTTTCCACTTCCTCTGGAACCTTGCCATCCCTTCTTCACAGTTACTTTCCTCATTTCCATACACAAACTCACCTTCACAAAGTTCCTCTGGCTGCTCCTCCAGAGTCTCAAGTATTCACGTGGTGGTGGGGAGTTTTCTTCTCTAACCTATTTCCATGTGATTTATATTTCACTTTCAGCATTTCCATTTATTGTTTCTTTCCTGCACTTTCACCTTTGTGGGCTAATTTTGTTTTCTGAGTATTTTTATAGAATATCACATGGCTTTGCTTCCCACTGTTAGACAAGTAGGCAGCACAAGTACATGCTTTGCTATCTAAGTGAACTGAGTGACAAACGTGCAGTGACTCATCATCAAACAGACTTTGAAGGATGTAAAGCCATTGGTAGTGTGCTCAACTCTTATTGACATAGTGATTTCTGGACTGAGGAAATAGCAGCCAAGTTGGCACTTTATGCAGTTTCTCCCAGTTAGTGTACAGTGGTCCTGAAGTCTGAACTGTGTTGTTGGGAAAGTGGTGTTATTTAACGCAACTATGGTTACTGGAATCATGCACAATGAAAACCATGGAAAGCAAAGATTGCCCAGTTGTGGAAACTTGTACATTGCATTTATTTGGGGTATTCTTTGATACAAAGTCTCAGAGAAGCATATATGAGGCATGTAGATTGGAAGAAATAGAATAAACTGTTATGTCCAAAAGCTTGTTTTAAAAAGAGTTGACTTTTTAAAGAGCAGATGTATTTTTAAATATATTTAATCGATTATGCTACTACAGTTGTCTCAGGTGTTTTCTCCCCTCTATTTCTCTTCACACTTTACCTTCTTCCCTCTAGGATTTGCCATGGTTTTAAGTTTAAAATTTGAATAGTAAGCTTTTATCAGATGTATTAAGTTATAATTGCTGCCATTCTGTGGGTTATTTTTTTTATTTCTTGATGGTTTTCTTTGCTGTGCCAAAACTTTTTAGTTTGGTGTAGTCCCATTTGTTTATTTTTCTCTTTATATCCCTCGGCCAGTGGTGTATTGTTAAAAATATTACTGTGTAGGATACAATAAATTTTCCTGACAGTGTTGTCTTCTAGGGTTTTTATTGTGTCATGACTTATGTTCAAATCTTTTATTCATCTCGAGTTTATTTTTGTGTATGGTGTAGTTGTTGCTTTAGTTTTAATTTATTTTGTAGATTTTATTTATTTATCTTTAGAGGGGAAGGAAAGGAGAGACGGAGAGAAATATCAGTGTATGACTGCCTTTTGTGCATCACCCACTGGGAACAGGCCTGCAACCCAGGCATGTGCCCTGACTGGGAATCGAACCGCGATCCTCTGGTTCGAAGGTCCATGATCAATCCACTGAGCTACACCAGTCAGGGCTAATGTTTTTTTTTTTTGTTTTTTGTTTTTTGTTTTGCATGTACATGCCCAGATCTCCCAACACCTCTTATTACAGAGGCTATTTTCAGTTAACTTTGTCCTCCTACTCCCTGAATCTAATATAAATTGAACCTGGCAATGGCAATTGTAGTTCAGCCCTTTTGAAAAGCTCAGTACGTGTATTGTGGTAGAGAGGTGCCAAGCCAGTGGATCAGTTCTCCCGTGGGGTATCATGACTGCATTACAACTAGGCTGCTGTGTGACTTGCTCCTGTTAAAACTTTCTCACCATGAGTTGAGGCAGAAAATGCTTACTGTATATGTTTAAAGTAACTCCCCGAAGTTTGTGGTTATTCTCCCAACAATTGAAGTGTTACCAGACCAATTACTCTTATCATTTGTGACATTTTTCTTGTTAATCTGTAAGAAGTAACCAGGAACATCCCATCCATTGCTATCTGTAAAAAGTAATTACCTAATGGAATTTTATGCAGCAGAAAGAAGAAGGAGCTCCTACCCTTTGCAAATGATGAAAAAAAAAAAAGAAATGGAAAACATTATGCTGAGTGAAATAAGCCGGCGATGAAAGACAAATGCCATATGATCTCACCTTTAACAGTTAGCTAAACAACAAAACAAACAAGCAAGCAAAATAGAACCAAAGGCACTGAAATAGAGGACAGGCTGACAGTGACCAGAGGGGAGAGGGGAGGGAATTTGAGGGGAAAAGGGGAAGGATTTACAGGAACTAGTATAAGGACATATGGACAACAACTAAGGGGGGTGGGAATGGCAGGGAGGTGAGGAGCCCTGGTGGGGGGGCTCCCTGGCATGGGAGTAAAAGTCAGAAAACTGTACTTGAACAATTGAGTAAAAAGTGTAATTACCTAAAGCAAACCTAAGCATAATGAATGAAAACCTTCTTTGATCTATGCTATTAGAAAGCCAATAAAAGCCTGTCAAGGCAAGGGCCAACATGCTCTCTTTTGAGAGAGTGGTCGTGCCATCCCTTTTCCTGCACAGGAGTTGGTAGTCCATCTGAATTTGTCTCATATCATCCATAATGCTGCAGACACTGTGGGCCAGTGTCGGCATCCATTTCTGTCTCTGATATTTTATTGTTGTACAAAAATGCCTTTGATTGTTTGAATATTGACCTTTTATCCCACTGTTTGCCCAAGTTCATTTATTAGGTCTGTGAGCATCCTGATCACCAGTGTTTTGAACCGTGCATCTGATAGGTTGGCTATTTTTTGGTGGCTTAGGGTTATTGGCTTTGGGGCTTTGAGTTCTTGAGCCATGTTTTGGTCTGTTTGTGTTTGTTATGTATGAGTACCAAAGCCCTAGGTGTTCACCAGGGCGGAGCAACTCAGTTGCTGGGTTGTGACGTTGTATGTGGGGGCGGGGTTAAAGAGGGGCAGTGGTGGTCCCCTCTGCTGCTTCCTGCTGCTGGGACATGCATGGTCTGTCTCACTGCTGGCTCCTTCACCCGGTTTATCTGCGTGCCAATGTGTGACCGGGGTCAGCCTGCTGCCTTGTGCCCTCACTGGGTCCACCCATTGCTACCCCACAAGTGGGATCTGCCCACGGCTGCCTGGGTGTCTGGGTCAGTCAGTGGATCTTTCTTGCCCAACTCTGCTCCGCCACTGGCTCTGCCTTTCTTACCAGTCTGCCTGAATGGTTCGTTGTTGTCGGACTTTCCTATAGTTCAATTTTCTGTGTTTGGTTGCATTTTTGTTATTAAAACTTTGTTGTCTTTAAACTTGGTTGTGTGAGGAGGCTCGGTGTTCCCACCTAGTCCTCCATGTTGGCTGGAAGTTGACAAGTTCATTAATTAGGTTGACTAGGTTTTGGGGGGAGTCTGTAGGATTTTCTGTGTACACTGTCATGTCATCTACAACCAATGACAGTTTTACTTCCTCCTTTGCAATTTGGATGCCTTTTCTTTTTTTTTTTCTCATTTCACATTTCACAATCTTGTTTGATTGCTGTGGCTAAGACTTTCCATACTATGTTGAATAGGTGTGGTGAAAGTCGGCATCTATATCTTGTTCCTGAATTAGTGGGAAAACTAAGTTTTGGTCCATTGATTATGATGTTGGCTGTAGGTCTCTCATGTCTGTGCTTTCTTATGTTGAGGAATACTCTATTCTCACTTTTCTGTGTTTTTCTTATAAATGGGTGCTGTACCATGTCCAATCCTTTTTGTGCATCTGTTGATATGATCATATGATTTTTGTCTTTGATTTTTTTAAGGTTAGTTCTTTTTTTGACTTTAAATATATTTTTTTATTTTGTTGATTATGCCATTACATTTGTTCTATTCCCCCCCTGTTCTCCTCCACCCTGCTCACCCTTCCCCCACCATTTCCCTTTTTTAGTTCATAAACACGTGTCTCAAATTCTTTAGATTCTACATTTCCCCTATTTTTATCCTCCCCCTATCTATTTTCTATCTACTGTCTGTGCTACTTATTTTCTGTACCTTATCTCTCCTTCTCCTTCTCCCACTCCCCTGTTGCTAATCCTCCACATAGTCTTTATTTCTATGGTTCACTCCTGATCTAGCTGTCCTCTTAATATGCTTTTGTTTTAGGTGTGGTTGTTGATAACTGTGAGTTGGCTGTCCTTTCACTGTTCATCTTTTTTATCTTCTTTTTCTTAGGTAAGTGCCTTTAACATTTCATATAATAAGGGCTTGGTGATGATGGACTTGAATTTGGTCTTATCTGAGAAGCACCTTACCTGTCCTTCCATTCTAAATGAAAACTTTGCTGGATAGAGCAATCTTGGGTGTAGGACTTTGGTTTTCATGACTTGGAATACCTCTTTCCAGCCCCTTCTTGCCTGTAAGGTCTCCTTTGAGAAATCTGCTGACAGTCTGATGGGAACTTCTTTGTAGGTGACAGTCCCCTTATCTCTTGCTGCTTCTAGGATTCTCTCCTTGATTTTAATCTTGGCTAATGTAATGATGATGTGCCTTGGTGTGTTCCTTCTTGGGTCCAACTTCTTTGGGACTCTCTGAGCTTCCTGGATTTCCTGGAAGTCTGTTTCCTTTGCCAGAACGGGGAAGTTCTCTTTTATTATTTGTTCAAATAAGGTTTCCACTCGTGACTGTTCCTCTTCCTCTTCTGGTACCCCTATAATTTGGATGTTGGAATGTTTAAAGATGTCCTGGAGGTTCCTAAGCCTCTCCTCATTTTTTTGAATTCTTGTTTCTTCATTCTTTTCTGTTTGGTCATTTTTTCCTTCCTTTTGGTCTGCTCCCTTGATTTGAGTCCCAGTCTCCTTTCCATTACTATTGGTTTCCTGTGCATTACCATTCATTTCCATTAGTTTAGCTTTCATATATTTCTCTAATTTGTGACTAAAATCAACCAGTTCTGTGAGCATGCTGATCACCAATGTTTTGAACTGTGCATCTGAAAGTTTGGCTATTTCTTGATCGCTAGATTTATCGGCTCTTGGGCTCTGAGTTTTTGTTGAGCCATGTTTTTATCTGTTTGTGCGTGTTATGTATGAGGAGAGGCGCCTTAGTCGTTCACCAGGGCAGGGTCACCCAGGTCCCTGGTGTGTGATGCTCTGTGTTGGGGCGGGGTCAGAGAGGGAGCAATGGTGGTCCTTTCTGCTTGCCCAGTCTGCCTCACTGCTCGCCCCCTGCCTGTTTATCTGAGTGCAAATGTGCAAGCCCGCAGTCCTGCGCCAGGGCCTGTGCAATCTGTCTCAATGCTCACCTCTTCACTGGTTTATCTGCATGCAAATGCGCGACCAACCACAGACAGCCAGCTGCACCTCTTCCCTTCCTCCGCTTCCACTAAGATCCGAGCCCCCTTTGCCTGTGTCTGCCTGCTCAGGGGTCTTCCCTGCCACCCGCTCTTTGCTACTCTTACCTGTTTAGCTGTGTGGTTTGCTATTTTCAGACTCCGTGTTGTCAACTTTCTGTGTGGTTTGGTTGCATTTATTGTTGTTAAAACTTTGTTGTTTTTAGGTTTGGTTGAGCGAGGTTGCAAAGTGTTTCCACCCACACCTCCATCTTGGCGGAAGTCCTGTCTTTGATTTTTTAAAATGTGATGTATTACATTTATTAATCTTAATCTTGTACTTCTTTGCATTCCTGGGATGGATCCCTCTTCATCATTTATGATTTTTTTTATGTATTGGTGTTGTGAATGCCAGTATTTTGTTGATTTGATCACTTTTCACATATTGGCCTTGTGTTCTTTCTTTGTTGTGCTTTTCTCTGGTTTTTGGTTTAGGATAATGCTGGCTTCATAAAAGAGTATGGAAGTGTTCCATGTTCTTGGATTCGTAGAATAGTCTGGAAAGATGGGGTTGCCCTTCCTTTGCTTTGTAAAAATTCTCCTGTGAAACCATGTGGTTCAGCTTTTGTGTGTGAGACTTTCTGATTAGTGTTTTGATTTCAGCAGCTGTTTGGTCTGTTCAGCTTTCTCTATTCTTTGGGGATTCTGTTTTTCTAGAAATTTGTCCATTTCACCGGAGTTTTCCAATTTCTTGGCATATACTTTTCATAGAAATTTCTTAGGATCTTTTTTTATGTCTGTGGTGTCCTTGTACTCTCTCTTGTTTTTTGTGATTGTGTTTTTTGGGTCCTCTCTCTGTTTTTCTTGATGGCCTCGCTTTAAGGCTTGTTGATTTTGTTCATCCCTTTTCAAAGAAACAGTCCTGTATTTATGATCCTTAGAATCACTCCTTTAGTCTGTTCTATTTTAATTCTGCTCTGATCTTGGGTATTTCCTTTCTTCTACTTGCACCTGGGCTGTCTTTGTTGTTCTTCAAGTTCTCGTGGGTGTAGGGTTATGTTGTTGATTGGAAATGTTTCTTTTCTTTTCTTTTTTTCCAGATAGACCTGTAACCTGTTACCTTCCCTCT
>NW_026521427.1:0-7229 GCF_021234435.1 Artibeus jamaicensis | reverse complement strand
TTCAATTCCAATGCATCACGGTTTCATTTCAAGGGAAACAAGGCTTTTGTAAAGCTTTAAAAAATATTTTTTTTTAATTAATTATTGTTCAAATCCAGTTTTCTGTTTTTTTCTCTCATTTCAGCACATTCCACCAGTGCTCCCCATCTCCCTCCCATTTCTACCCCCCTTAGTTGTTGTCCTGTGTCCTTTATATTAGTTCCTGTAATTTTTTTTCTTTTTTTTTCTGAAATTCCCTCCTCTCTCCCATCTGGTCATTGTTGCCCTGTTCTCTATTTCAGTGTCTTTGGTTATGTTTTACTTGGTTGTTTGATTTGTTGTTTAGCTTCCTGTTAAAGGTGAGATCATATGGTGTTTGTCTTTCTAAAGCTGTTTTGACTGTTGACTTGCTCCTATACAAGCAGAGAGAAACAAAAATCAATATTCTTGATTAAGTTATTTTGTCACAGTTCTTTTACCTTCTTGGTTAAATTTTTTCCTAGGTACTTTATTTTCTTCTTGCTTTAGTAAATGGGGTTTCTCCCCTAGTTCCCCTTTCTGATATTTCATTGCTGGTGTACAAAAATGCCATCGATTTCTGAATATTGACTTTGTATCCCACTACTTTTCCAAATTCACTGATTGGGTCAGGTAGTTTTTGGTGGGGCCTTTAGGGTTTTCTATGTACACTGTCATCTCATCTGCAATAATGACAGTTTTACTTCCTCCTTTCCAATTTGGGTGCCTGTTAGTGCTTTTTCTTCTTGTCTGATCCCTGTGGCTAGAACTTCCAGTCATATGTTGAGTAGGAGTGGTGAAAGCAGACACCCTTGTCTTGCTGATCTTAAGGGCGAACCTTTTAGTTTTTGCCTATTAAGGAAAATCTTGCCTGTAGGTTTCTTGTATATGGCTTTTATTATGTTGAGGTACCTTCCTTCTAGTCCCACTTGCTGAGTTTTGTTTTTCATAAATGGGTCCTGGATTTTATCAAAGGCTTTTTCAGTATTTGTATCTACTGATCTGATCATGTGATATTTGTCCTTCATTCTGTTTATGTGGGGTCTTACGTTTATTGATTTGTGAATATTGTAGCATCCTTGCATCCCTGGGATGAATACCACGTGACCATCAGGTATGATCTTTTTAATGTATTTCTGAGTCCAGATATGCAGTGTATTGCAGAAACTTCAGAAAGAATGTTAGATGAAATAGAGGCTAATCAACTATCAAATAGTGAATTCAAAGCACTGGTTATTACGAAGTTCAAAGAGCTCACAGTGAACTACCAGAAACTACAGGGGAACTACAATGATCTCTCTGCAAACTACATCAACGTGAAAAAGGAAATAGAAAATATCAGCAAGGGACAAGAGGAAATGAAGAATACAATTTCTGAATTGAAGAACACAGTAGAAAGTTTCAAAAGTAGGATAGATGAAGCGGAGGATAGGATTAGTGAGTTGGAGGACAAGGTAGAAAGCATCTCACAGAAAGAGCAGGAAAATGAAAAGAGGCTCAGAAAGAATGAAGAAGGATTAAGAGAAATGCAAGACAATATGAAACGTAATAATATCCGAATAATAGGGATACCAGAAGGAGAAGAAGAAGAACAAGGGATAGAAAACAAATTTCAAAGAGTAATGAGAGAAAATTTTCCTAATTTGATGACAGAAAAAGTCACACAAATCCAGGAATCACAGAGAGTCCCAATCAAGAGGAACCCAAGGAGGCCCACTTCAAGACACATCATCAAAATGGCAAAATTCCAAGACATGGAGAGAATCTTAAAGGCAGCAAGGGAGAAAAAAGAAGTAGCATACAAGGGAGCCCCAATAAGGTTAGCTACTGACTTCTCAATGGAAACACTCCAAGCAAGAAGAGAATGGCAAGAAATATTCCAAGTAATGAGAAACAGAGGCCTACAACCAAGGCTACTTTACCCAGCAAGGCTCTCAATCAAGATAGAAGGCCAAATAATTGCTTCCAAGACAAAAGAAGCCTAAAAGAATACACCTCCACCAAGCCAGCTCTACAAGAAATACTAAAAGGACTGCTTTAAGGGAAGGAAGGATAAGAGGGAGACAGAGAGAAACACAGGTAGAAAAATGGCAATGAATAAGTACCTATCAATAATAACCTTAAACGTAAATGGATTAAATGGTCCAATCAAAAGACATAGAATAGCTCAATGGATAAGAAAGCATGGCCCACACATATGCTGCCCACAAGAGACCCACCTCAGGACAAAAGACCATCACAGACTAAAAGTGAAAGGCTGGAAACAAGTTTTCCAAGCAAACGGACAAGAAAAAAAAGCTGGGGTAGCAATTCTCATATCAGACAAAATAGACGTCAAAAAAAGGGCCATAAAGACAGACCCAGAAGGTCACTTCATTATACTCAAGTGAAGAATCCACCAAGAAGACATTAACATTGTAAACTTATATGCACCAAACATAGGGGCACCCAAATATATCAAGAAAATCTTAGAGGACTTCAAGAAAGATATTGACAGCAACACAATTATAGTAGGGGATTTGAACACCCCACTATCAAAAATGGACAGATCTTCCAAACAAATTATCAACAAAGATATTGTGGCATTAAAAAACACCCTAGATGAAATGGACTTAACTGATATCTATATAGAGCCCTTCATCCCAAAGAAGCTAAGTCCACATTCTTTTCAAATGTACATGGAACATTTTCAAAATAGACCACATGATAGGACACAAAACAATCCTCAACAAATTCAAGAAAATTAAAATGATGCTAACCATCTTCTCTCACCACAAGGGACTGAAATTGGAAACCAACCCTAGAGTAAAAAACCCAAAGCACCCAAAATCATGGAGACTGAACGGTATGCTATTAAACAACGAATGGGTCAAGAATGAGATTAGGGAAGAAATCAAAACTTTTCTGGAAACAAATGAAAATGATCTCACAACAATCCAATATTTATGGGACACAGCGAAGGCAGTCCTGAGAGGGAAGTTTATAGCAATACAGGCCTACCTAAAGAAGATAGAAACATTTCACACAAAAAACCTTACTCTATGCCTGCAAGAACTCGAGGAACAACAACAAAGACAGCCCAGAGCAAGCAGAAAGAAGGAAATAACCAAGATTAGAGCAGAATTAAATTGCATAGAAACTAAAAGCACAATTCTAAGAATCAATCAATCCAGGAGTTGGTTCTTTGAGAAGGTAAACAAAATAGACAAGCCTTTCAGTAGGCTTGTCAAGAAAAGAAGAGAGGAGACAGAAATAAACACAATCAGATATGAAAGAGGAGAGATTACAACTGATACCACAGAAATAGAAGGGACTGTAGGAAATTACTATGAAGAAGTGTATGCCAAGAAATTTGAAAACCTAGGGGAAATGGACACATTTCTAGAAAATTACAATCTTCCAAATCTCAGTGAAAAAGAAGCAGAAAATCTAAATACAACAATAAGAGCTAAAGAAATTGAAGCAGTAATAAAAAAAACTCCCATCACACAAAAGCCCTGGACCAGATGGTTTCACAGGAGAATTCTACAAAGCATTTAAGGAAGAGCTAACCCCTATTCTCCACAGACTGTTCCAAAAAATCCAGAGGATGGAACACTCCCAAATTCTTTTTATGAAGCCAGCATCATCTTAATTTCAAAACCAGATAGAGACACAACAAAGAAAGAAAACTTCAGGCCAATATCACTCATGAACATAGATGCTAAAATCCTCAACAAAATATTGGCAAATTGCATCCAACAATATATCAAAAAGATCACACAACAAGACCAAGTGGGATTCATCCCAGGTATACAATGTTGGTTCAGCATTCGCAAATCAGTAAATGTAATTCATCACATAAACAAAAGCAAAGACAAAAATCACATGATCATATCAATAGATGCAGAAAAAGCTTTCAATAAGGTACAACACCCATTTATGATAAAAAAAACACTCAGCAAAGTGGGACTACATGGAGCGTTTCTCAAAATAATAAAGGCCATATATGAGAGACCTACAGACAATATCATACTCAATGGGCAAAAACTAGCTTTTCCACTAAGATCAGGAACAAGACAAGGATGTCCACTTTCACCACACCTATTCAATATAGTATTGGAAGTTTTAGCCACAATGATCAGGTGAGAAAAGGAAATCAAAGGCATCCAAATAGGAAAGGAGGAAGCAAAACTGTCACTGTTTGCAGAAGACATGATAGTGTACATGGAAAAACCTATAGACTCTACCCAAAAACTGCTTGAACTAATTAATGAATTTGGCAAAACAGCCAGTTACAAAGTCAATATCCAGAAATCAAAGGCATTTTTGTATACAAACAATGAATCAGCAGAAGCAGAAATCAAGGAAAAAAATCCCATTTCATATACCAAAAAGAAAAATAAAATATCCGGGAATAAACCTAACTAAGGAGGTAAAAGACCTGTATGCAGAAAACTACACAGCCCTGAAGAAAGAAATCAAGGAAGACACAAATAAATGGAAACATATACCGTGTTCATGGATTGGAAGAATTAACATCATCAAAATGTCCATACTACCCAAAGCAATATACAGATTCAATGCAATACCTATTAAAGTAGCAATGGCATATTTCACAGACATAGAACAAACACTTCAAAAATTTATATGGAAGCATAAACGACCCAGAATCGCAGCTGTACTTTTGAGAAAGGAGAACAAAGTAGGAGGGATCACAATACCTGATATCAAACTGTATTACAAAGCCACTGTAATCAAAACAGCCTGGTACTGGCATAAAAACAGGCACATAGACCAATGGAACAGAACAGAGAGCCCAGAAATCAACCCAACTCTCTACAGTCAATTAATATTTGACAAAGGGGGCAGTAACATCAAATGGAGTAAAGATAGCCTCTTCAGCAAATGGTGTAGGGAGAGCTGGACAGCTACGAGCAAAAAAATGAAACTTGAGCACCAACTTACACCATATACCAAAATAAATTCAAGATGAATAAAAGACTTAAATATAAGTCATGACACCATTAAAGTCCTAGAGGAGAACATTGGCAAGAAAATATCAGATATTTCACGCAGCAACTTTTTTACTGATATGTCCCCTAGAGCAAGGAATATAAAGGAAAGAATAAACAAAGGGGATCTCATCAAAATAAAAAGCTTCTGCATGGCTAAAGAAAACAGTGTTAAATTAGCAAGACAACCAACTGTATGGGAAAACATATTTGCCAATGATACCTCAGACAAAGGTTTAATCTGCAAAATATACAAAGAACTTACACGACTCCACTCTAAGAAGACACCCAACCCAATTAAAAAATGGGAAAAGGGGGACTTCCGCCAAGATGGAGGCATAGGTCGATATGCTGTGCCTTCTCACACAACGAAGTTTAGAGACAACTAAATATAGCAACAGAAAACACAGCCAGAACACAGAAAATTGAACTTTTCAGAAGTCTGTTAACAACAAATTTTTCAGTCATACCGGTAAGGGGCGAAACCAACAGCTGGTGGAGCAGGGTTGCACAGGAAAACTTGGTCAGAAGGATTCAGGCACGCGGAATCCAGGCGCAGGGTTGGACCTAGTGAGGACCCAGCCAGCAACCAAGCGAGCAACCCCAGGGAAACACCAAGGGAGCAGGGCTTCCGGTTGACTGGGGTCACGAATTTGTGCCTGGATAGACAAGCGAGGGATTGGGCGTTTGGACCGGGACCCAGCAGGTCCCGCGGCAAGCGGCAGGGATGGTGCAGCCATTTTCCTGGTCTGACCCCACCTCCACATACAACGTCATAACCCAGCGACTCTGAGTGGCCCGGCCCAGGTGAACCAAACTAAGGCTCTGTTCCTACCCAGCTGTGAGAAACAGCAGAGGGGGTCGCCATTTCCCCGCTCTGACCACGCCCCCACATACAGCGTCACAACCCAGCGACCTGGGAATCCAAGGCGCCGCTTCTCACACTTAAAGGGTGCGGACAGACCAAAAATGTCGCATGAAGATCTCAATACCCCAGAGCCTATATCTCTAAGAGATGAAGAAATAGCAAAACTCTCAGACACACAGTTTAAAACACTGGTGATCAGGACCCTCACAGAACTGGTTAATTATACCGACAAATTAGACAAATATATGAAGGCGAAACTAATTGAAATGAATGGAATTGCACAGGACACCAATAGCAATGAAAAGGAAACTGGGACTCAAATCAATGGAGTGGACCAGAAGAAAGCAAATAATGGCCAAACAGAAAAGAGTGAAGAAGCAAGAATTCAAAAAAATGAGGAGAGTCTTAGGTACCTCCAGGACATCTTTAAATGCTCCAACATCCGAATTATAGGGGTACCAGAAAAGGGAAAGGCACAGCCACCAGTGGAAAACTTATTTGAACAAATAATAAAGGAGAATTTCCCCAATGTGGCAAAGGAAATAGACTTCCAGGAAATCCAGGAAGCTCAGAGAGTCCCAAAGAAGTTGGACCCAAGAAGGAACACACCAAGGCACATCATCATTACATTAGCCAAGATTAATATGAAGGAGAGAATCCTAGAAGCAGCAAGAGATAAGGGGACAGTCACCTACAAAGGAGTCCCCATCAGACTGTCAGTGGATTTCTCAAAAGAGACCTTACAGGCAAGAAGGGGCTGGAAAGAGGTATTCCAAGTCATCAAATCTAAAGACCTACAACCAAGATTGCTCTATGCAGCAAAACTTTCATTTAGAATGGAAGGACAGTTAAATGGCTTCTCAGATAAGATCAAATTCAAGGAGTTCATCATCACCAAGCCCTTATATGAAATGTTAAAGGGACTTATCTAAGAAAAAGAAGTTAAAGAAACATGAACAGTGAAAGGACAACAAACTCACAGTTATTAACAACCACACCTAAAACGAAAGCAAACTAAAAGGACAGCTAGATCAGGAGTGGAAACATAGAAATGAAGATCTCAAGGAGGGTTAGCAACAGGGGAGTGGGAGGAGAAGAACGGGGGAGAAGGTACACAAAATAAGTAGAATAGACAGTAGATAGAAAATATAGGGGGGGCAAGAATAGCATAGGAAATACAGAATCTAAAGAACGTGAGACACATGGTTCTAAATAAAGGGGGGGTAATGGTGGGGACGGGGGTGTAGGGTGGGGGGGAATGAAGGGGAGGAATAGAACAATTGTAACAGCACAATCAATAAAAAATTTTTTTAAAAAATGGGAAAAGGACTTGAACAGACACTACTCCAAGGAGGACATACAGAACATTC
>NW_026521426.1:0-9966 GCF_021234435.1 Artibeus jamaicensis | reverse complement strand
TTTGTAGAAATAGATGGAATTAGATGTAGTTCTTAAAATACTTTCATTTTTCTTCTAATGAAGCACCACATAAAATAAGTTTGAGAAGACCTGCTTAGACAGGGGTCTGAAAAACACTAAACTACATAAATAACATTTCTATCCATTGTCTAATGTCACAGACTTTCATGTGTTATAAAATAAATACTAACAAGGCATTCTGCAGAATAATTTCCCAGTCAGGACTACCTCAAACAAATTTTTATTTACCTTTTTTTTAAAACTATAATAATGTCACAAATTTTGTAGGATATACTTAAACAAACAACTTTGTGAGATTTTAAAATCACAGTGTATAATCAATGTTATCATTCAGTGGAGTAAAATAATTAAAATAGGAATATTTTCTCATTTAAAATACTTTTTGCCAGAAAGCTCATGAGTATATGCATCTGTGTGTGTGTGTGTGTGTGTGTGTGTTTTTTTTATATATATATATATATATATATATATAAAGATTGAATTTGTTTTCTTGTTGATATTTGAGAGGTGATTTATTTGAATAATAAAGAGGAGTAGGAAGAGTATCTGAAATGAGAGTTAAACACAGCTTTAATTTAGAACATATTGCTGGCTACCTGAATTAAAGTAGAACAAAGCTCTAACATTTCATCTGAAATTTAATTGTTTTGATCAATGTAAACAGACAATTCAAGTAATTTAGGTAACTTATAATGTCTTTTTGTAAAGTGAATTATTTTGTCTAAATTAGTTGGCAAGTTGCTCTTATCTTCATTATTTCAAAATGCACCTCATTAAAAAATTCTGCCATTGGATATTTATGATGAAACCTACTTACTCTGTAACTGTCAGGTTTTCCAAATTGAATTTTATGTGAGATCCCAGAACAAAATTTATGAATCCTAGCATATAGATGCTTCTCAGCATAAATATGTATTTTTGTATCATTTTAATGTATATTATTGTCTCTTCTGCATGATGTAATACTCAAAAAGTTTTGTTCACTGTCATATATTCATTGCTTGCTTTGGGTAAATATCTGTGATTTTGAAGAAAAAATATGAAAAAGAAGAAAGAAAGGTACAGAGAGACAGAAGAAAAGAGAAGGAAGAATGGAAGAAAAGAAGGAAAGAAAAAATAATTCTATGTTATAGATTCTTATAACATAGATGAATTCTATAACATATTGCATACTGAGGAAACTGTACTTGAACAATAAATTAAGAAAAATATATATAATAACAAAAACACATTATATACCTGATATGGCTTGAGGAAATCTGTTCTCTGTGGACAAAATAATTAAAACTACCTTCCTTGTATTTAGAAATAAGGAAATGAGGAATCCTCATAATTTTCACTGAGTTTGGCTTCCTAGAACAATACTGCGAATATAACATTTCTACATCTAAATCTGGCTTTGCTATGTGCTCCTTTCTACCTGATTGTGTAGCAATTCACAAGAAGTAATGAAAACTTTACTTTTTATTATTAATAAATTCCCCCAAGAAATCAAATTATGTCACCCTGACTGGCATGGCTGAGTGAACTGTGCATCCTCCTGCAAAACAAAAGATAACCAGATTGATTCCTGTCAGGGTAAAAGCCTGGGTCAGGGTGTGACAGACAGCCAATTGATGTTTCTCTCCCTCTCTTCCCCTCTGTCTATATATAAATAAATAAATAAAATATTCTTTAAAAAAGAAAATAAATTACCTGAATGAGTAAGGCAAGAAAAATAAAAAGGAAATAAAGAGGTCTAAACCAGTTTTTGACTATTAATTCTAAGGATCCCTGGATAATTTATTTACCTATAGCTAAAAATTTCTAGCTTGTATGTAGTTCAGGAAACCACTTTCCCTGTTGTTGGCTAGATCGCTCAGATTTGCCATCAATATAGGCTACAGCAAGCTGTCTTGTTCCACAGATAGCCTACCCTTCACCAACCTTTGGAGACTTCATGGAATTTTTTCAGCCATTTCAAACATATCATGTAATACAATCCTTCTAAGTCACAAAGTAAATGTTTGTGGTTACCTATCTGTTTATTAATCTTGCAGAGATTAATATTAATCTTGCAGCTAACCAATCTTCCTCAATTTTTCAAGTACTTCTACAGAAATTCTTAATTGTTATGATATATTAAAGATATAATGAGAAAATATGAACATCAATAACAATAATAGCTTATACAATGTTATTTCCTCTTCTAAAGAATTCATTTTCTAAATTAAAAGGTGCATGACAGAAGTTAATAAAAATTATGAACTCAGTTAGTTCATAAATATTTAACCTAATTACCTAACTAGAAATTATTTTCCTTTGGGAAGTCAACCAAGACGGCGACACATGAAGATCCTGAATCCCCGGTCCTCCCCCAGGCACGCTGAATGTGCGGCTGCATGGGGAGGGATTCTTTGTGAAAGAGATTCAGAACAACTCTTGCACATTGGGAAAATGAGAAAATATCCACACTGAAACAGACTTTTGCCATAAACCCCACTCTCAAGATAGTGCCAGACATTGGAGAAAATCCTGAAATCCCAGCTTCTCCCTAAAGAGTCAAGTGTTTGGATACCACATAAGGTATCACAAGGTTTAAGACTCCTACCAGATAGAGAAGAAAACACAGAGAAGAGAAGACTATATGAAGACAGAGGCAGAGACCGGAGTATACTACCACGGTCAGTGCCAACAGCCACCAGAAATTTAAAAAAGGCAAAATAATCTCCCCTAGAGGTTCCAGAGAAAGCATGGCTGGACTTTATTTCAGACTTCTGGGGGTCAGAAAGTGAAAGAATAAGTTTCTGTTCTTATAACCCACCCAGTTTATTTAGTTATTAGTTATGGTGGTTTCAGTAAACAAATAAACCTTCCAATGATTGGTTAGCACTAACTTCCCTCTAATCAATTGCTTTTTAAAAAAAAATTCTCAGTAGAGGTATAAGATCCCTAAACATCTAGTTCTGAAAACAAACAGGGTTTTCAGTTCGCAAACAAAGAAGCTGTTCTCAGTGGGCTTGTGAGCACTCCGGTGACTATTCCCCCGGGCTCAGTACGTGGGAGAAGACAAGACTGCTCATCTCTCAGCCTCTCCCAGAAGGGGGTTCATCTACATATTTTAAAAGCTACTTGCCTTAGTGCCAGACTTCTAACTTAGAAGGCGGGTAAGAGTGGCTACAGTCCTGTCCAGAGAGTGAGGAAGCCAGTAGATACCTTTTCCACATTATTTCTTTAGCCTGCTCCAAAAATAAAACAAAGTCATAAGTATTTCCTAGAAAGAGCTTACATACACATTCGGTGCTCTGGCTTTTGAAGATGTCACCAAGGAATGGCCGCAGATTGCCTGTCTCTGTTAGTCAATGAGGCTTGCATATACCAGGATGACAGAAAAAATGAATGAATGAATGAATGAATGACTAAATAAATAAATAAATAAACAATCAGTTTTAACATATACAGAAGCATATCTCTGTACTCTCTATAGCTATATGCCCAGGACTAGCACTGGAATAACAGGCAAAAATACTAGTCTCCCAGTTTCTCTTTAGAAAAGACTTAACCATATAGCTTTCCTGGCTACTGTTGTGATCCCCCCTTTAGTGAAAGGTCTTGGCATATCCTCAACTATTGGGACCCACTAAGAACAAAGAAGGTAGCTTAAACAAATACAAAAGCCTGTGCGACAACCAGGAGAGCAGGCCAGGCTAATTGGTAAGTTTTGCCTCCTGCACAAGACTATTCTGTCAAGCCTGAGAGATGTTACTGTTTTATCTAATGTATAGGAAACAACCAAAAAATCAAGACAAATAAAGAAATAAATTAATATTACCTTAAAATATAACAGAATAAATCTCCAGAAACAGAGCTTGATGAAACAAAGATAAGTAATTTACCTGATAGAAAGTTCAAAAATATAATCTTAAAGGTGCTCACTGAAGTCAGGAATACAGTGAATGAACAAAATCAGAACTTCAGAAATGAGATAACAGTACAAAAAATAGTCAAACAAAAATCACAGAGCTGAAGACAAGTACCTAAACTAAAAAATTCAAAAAAATAATTTATTATCAGACTAGGACAAGTCAAGAATGAATCAACATACTTAAAAACAGGGCAGTTTATATGATCGAGGTTCGATTCCCAGTCAGGGCACATGCCTGGGCTTCAGGCCAGTTCCCAGCAGGGGACTCATGAGAGGCAACCATACATTGATATTTCTCTCCTTCTCTCCTTCCCTTCCCCTCTAAAGATAAATAAATAAAATAAAATAAAAACAGGGCAGTTTAATGCATCCAATGAGAGGAGCAAAAAGGTAGAAAATATAAAGAGATGAAGATATCTTCAGGGAACAGTGGGACACCTCAAGCAAACTAATATTTATATTATTAAAGTCCCAGAAGATGAGGAAAGGGAGGAAGGGGAAGAAAGTTTATTGAAAGATATAATGGATGAAAATATCTCTACTTTCAGAAAACAATATACATCCAGACCAGGAAGTCCAGAAAGATTACCAAAAATATGAATCCAAAGAAACCCACTCTATGATGCACTATAAGCAATTATTTAAAAGTTAAAGACAGGGTGAGACTCTTAAAAGAGTCAGGAGCAGCAAAAGAAAATCAACTTGTTAATACACCCTAAGACTATAAGCAGATTTTTAGGCAAAATCTTTGGACACCTAAATGGACTGGGCCAATATAGTAAAAGTGCTAAAAGAGTAAAACTTCCAACTGAGACTTTTCTATTGAGAAAAGGTGTCCTTCAATATTGAAGAAAAGGTAAAGAGTTTCCCAGACACATGAGACCCAGACACATGAGTCCAGGTCTCATCATCATTATACTGGTCTTACAAAAAAATTGTTAAAGAAAGATCTTCAAGCTGAAATAAGAAGACGTTAACTAGTAACATGAAAATATATGAAAGTATGCAACTCACTGCTATAAGTAAATATAAAAATTCAGAGTACTCTAATGTAATCATGGGTAAAATGTTTACACCTCTAGAATATAGATTAAAAGACAAAATTATTAGAAATAATGATTATTATAATAGCTTGTTAGTAAATATATAATAGAAAAACATGTAATTTATGACATCAAAAATGTGTTGGGAGAACTTTTGTGTATATTCTGTATTATTTTCAGCTTAAATGGACTGTTATAAATATAGATATTTTACGTAGGCTTCATGGAAATCACAAAGCAAAACCTTTGGCAGACAGACAAAACATAAAGGAATCAAACATATCACTACAGTAAATCATTTAATAACAAAGGAAGAGAGCAAGAGTGATTCAAGGAAACAAAGGAACTACAAAACAGCCAAAAAATAAGCTTCTACATGACAGTAGTAGATCCATATGTGTCAATACCTTTAAATTTGAATGGACTAGCCCTGGCCGGGAATCTCGCTTGGTTGGATCTTCATCCTGATACACCAGGTTCACAAGTTCTATCTCTGATTAGGGCACATACGAGAAACAACCAGTAAATGTATGGGTAAGTGAAACAACAAATCACTGATGTATTTCTCTCTCTCTCTCTCTCTCTCTCTCTCTCTCCTTTCTTCTTTCTCTAAGATGAATAAATAAAAATAAATTAAAAATAAATGTAAATGGGCTAAATTTTCTAATCAAAAGACAATGTAGTTGAATGGATTTTTTAAAAAAAGATCCACTGTATGCTAACTACAAGAGACTCGCTTCAGCTTTGAGAATACACCTAAAGAAAAAACTGAAGGAAAGAAAAAAATTTTTCCAAGGAAATGAAAATAAAAAAAAAAAAACACGAGGGTTGCTACACTTATATTAAGACAAAGACTGTTACAAGAAACCAAGAAGGTCGTTATATGCAGACATAACTCATTTTATTGTGCTTCACTTTATTGTTTGTGCTTCACAGATATTGTCCTTTTTACAAATCCAAAGTAATATACTCCCCAATGAAAAGATTATAGCTCACTGAAAGCTCAGGTCATGGTTAGTATTTTCTCCAACAATGCATTTTTAATTAAGGCATACCTTTTTAAAGAAGTAATACAGTATTGTACATTTAATAGACTACAGTATAATATAAACAAAACCTTGAGCCCTGACCACTGTGGCCCAGTTTATTGGACATTGTTCCACAAAGTGAAAGACAGTGGCCGATTCCCATCAAGGCACAAGCCAGAATTGTGCGTTCAGCTCCAATCAGGCCATATGCAAGAGGCAACTGACTGATATTTCTCTCTTACATCTATGTCTCTCTCCCTCTCTATCTCCCTCCATTTCCTTCTCTCTAAAATTAAATAAACAAAATATTTTTTGAAAAGACTTTATTTGCATTGGGAAAACAAAAAAGATTTGTGTCTCTTATTTCATTGAAATAATCACTTTAGTGCATTGGTCTGAAACTGAGCTCACAATATCCCTTGAGATATGCCTGCAGTGATAAAGAGGTAAATTCATCAGGAAACAACATTTGTATATGCTTGTGAATGCAACATAAGAGCACCTAAATATATAAAGTAAATGTTAACAGATCTAAAGGGAGATTCAGCAACACAAAAACAGCAGAGAACTTCTATATCTACTTTCAACAATGGATAGGTCATCTAAACAAAAAAAATCAAGAAAGATTCATTGGACTTAAATTAGTCATTAATTAAGAGAGACATGAAAGACATATTCTGAGCATTTTATCCAGCAGCAGCAGAATACACATTCTTCTCAAGAACACATGGAATATTCTCCAATGTAGAGTGTATCTATGGCAACAAAACACATCAGTAAATGTAAGAAGATTTCAATCATATAAAGCATCCTTTCCAAATACAAATATATAAAATTAGAAAGCAATTCCAAGAAGAAAACTGGAACACCTATAAATATGTTCCATATTAAACAACATGGTCCTGAACAACCTATGAATCAATGACATCTTCATACAAATAAAAACATGTCATGAACTGCTATGCTTGGTTTTAGGAATTGTAACAAAAATGTAAATACAACATATGAAAACTTGCAGGATGCAGCACATATAGTTGCATCAGGGAAATATATAATGATGAATGCCTATATTTAGTTTTTAAAAATCTTAAATAATCTAACTTTATACCTTACCAAAGTAGAAAAAAAAGAACTTAGTAAGCACAAAGTTATTAGAAGGAAGAAAATAACAAAGCTCAGAATGGAAATAAATTTAATAGAGACCAAAAGTATAATATAAAAAAATCAATAAAATTAAGAGATGGTTAGATGGATAATTTAAACAGACAAACTTTTAGCTAGACTTAATCGAGGGAAAAAAAGAAGACTCAAATAAACTGAATAGGTCAAAGAGGAAACATCACAACTGATATTAGAAAAATACAAAGAATCATAACAGACTAGTATGAACAATTATATGCCAAAAATTAGACAACATAGAAGTTCTACATAAATACCCAGAAACATACAATTTAATTAAACTGAAACCTTGAAGTAGAAAATCTGAACAGACCAATTACTAGTAATGAGATTGAATCAGTAATCAAAAACTTCTTAACAAAGAAAAGTTCAGGAGCAGATAGCTTCACTGATGAATTCTACTAAACACTTAAGAATAATTAATTTTGATCTTTTTTCCAACCTCTTCCAAAAATATGGGATAGGAATATTTTCAAACTTATGATGCCAGTATTACCCTGATACCAATGTTATAAGAACATTAAAATAAACAATAATTACAGGCAAATACTCCTGATGAACATAAATGCCAAAAATCCTCAACAAAAATATTAGCAGGCTGAATAAATAACACAGTAGAAAGATTGCACACCATGATATTTATTCCAAGAATTCAAAGATGATTCAAATCCACAAGTCAATCAATATAATATACCCCATTAACAAAATAAGTATAAAGATTATATCATCACTTCAATAGATGCAGAAAAAGTGACAAAATAGAGGTGACAAAATTCAATAGCTATTCATGATAAAAAAACTCTTGACAAACTGGGTGTAGAGAAAATATACCTCAATGTAATAAAGACCATACATAATGCATCCACAGCTGACATCATACTTTATGAAGATGAAAGCTTTTCCTTTAAGATCAGTAACTTAGAATGGAGTGCCCACGTTGGCTTCTTTTAATCATTTTTTATTGCACACAGCACTAAATCCAGAGCAATTAAGAAGAAAAAATAAATAAATATGTAAATTGAAAATGAAGAAGTAAAATCATCTCTCTTTACAAATAACATAATATTACATATAGAAAACCCTAAAGACTCCACACACATGCACACTGGTTAAAACATAAACTTTTAAGTTTCCGGTTTCAAAATTAACATAAAAAATATCAGTTGCATTTCTATATACTGGCAACTTAGAATAATCCTATTTATAGTAGCATCAAAAAGAATAAAATACATATTTAGGAATAAATTTAACCAAAGAGGTAAAAGTTCTGTACACTGAAAACTATAACATTGATTAAATTGTAAAAGACACAAATTAGTGGAAAAATACTCCATGTTTGTAAACTAAAAAAGCTAGTATTGTTAACATGTTCATACTACCAAAAGCAACAGATTGGACATAATCCCTATCAAAATTCCAATGCCATATTTACAGAATAGACAAAATTACACTAAAGTTTTTATGGGACCACAAAGACTCAGAGTAACCAAAGCAATTTTGAAAAAGAACAAAACAGAATGTATCACATTTCTTGATTTCAAACAATATTAACAAATTATAATAATTAAAACAATATGGTGGTGTCATAAAAACTGGCACATAGACTGATGAAACAGAATTGAGAACCCAGAAATAAACCCATGCATGTAATGTCAATTTTTAACAAGGAAAAGAGTTTACAGTAGGGACAGGTAATCTTCTTAATAAATTCTGAAAAATCTAGATAGTAGCAAACATAGTGAAACAAACTTGACCCTTATTTACATCATATAAAAAATCAACTCATAAAGTCTTGAAGACTTGAATGTATAACCAGAAATATAAAATTCCTAGAAGAGAAAACAAAAGACAAGCTCCTTGACATTGGCCTTTACAATATTTTTTTGGGATTTGACACCAAAACAAAGGTGACAAAAACAAATATAAACAAGTGAGACTATATCAAATTAAAAATCCCTGCACAGAAAAAAAAAAAAAAAAAAAAAAAAAAAAAAAAAAAAAAAAAAACAGCCTATGGACTGTGAGAAAAGATTTGCAAACCACATATCTGATGAGTTAATGTAAAACATACAAGAAATTTACACAACTCAATAGAAAAAAAATAAATCACAACAGGAACAAAATACCTGATTGAACATTTTATAAGACATGCAAGTGACCAATAGGCACGTGAAAAGGTGTTCTGCATCACTAATAATTAAGACAATTGAAGTTAAAATCAACATGAGATATCACCTCACACCTGTTAGGATGGCTACTATTAAAAAGACAAGAGATAAACAGTTTGGGCAAAGATGTGGAGAAAAGGCAACACGTACATTGTTTTGGGAAATGTAAAATTGTACAGACATTATGGAAAGCTGTATGTTGGTTGTTAAAAAAAATAAAAGTTGAGCTAATATAGGATCCACCAATTCCACTTCTGCTATATATCTAAAGGAAACAAACTCATTAACTCAAGAGATGTCTGTACTTCTTTGTTCATATGTCACTTTCACAATAACCAAGGTATTAAAACAATAAAAGTGTATAGTGACAACAGATACATTAATAAAGAAAATATCATATATGTATGCATATATATATACACATATATAGACACATATACAATGGAATATTACTCAGCCTTTATAGAAAAGAGAAGCCTCTCATTTGTGACAACATGGACACACTGGGGGGAGGGAGCATTATGCTAACTAAAATAAATCAGAGAACAAAAGCAAATAGTGCATGGTAGCACTTATATTTAGACTAAAAAATATATTAAACTCATAGAAACAGAGAAAGAGAT